>NC_057809.1:622505779-622669697 GCF_018294505.1 Triticum aestivum
GAAGCATAAGATTGGCGAGACGACAACGATGCTACGATGGAGATCAAGGTGTCGTGCCGGTGACGATCGTGATCATGACAGTGCTTCGGATATGGAGATCACAAGCACAAGATGATGATGGCCATATCATATCACTTATATTGATTGCATGTGATGTTTATCTTTTATGCATCTTATCTTGCTTTGATTGACGGTAGCATTATAAGATGATCTCTCACTAAATTTCAAGATAAAAGTGTTCTCCCTGAGTATGCACCGTTGCCAAAGTTCGTCGTGCCCAGACACCACGTGATGATCGGGTGTGATAAGCTCTACGTCCATCTACAACGGGTGCAAGCCAGTTTTGCACATGCAGAATACTCAGGTTAAACTTGACGAGCCTAGCATATGTAGATATGGCCTCGGAACACGGAGACCGAAAGGTCGAGCGTGAATCATATAGTAGATATGATCAACATAGTGATGTTCACCATTGAAACTACTCCATCTCACGTGATGATCGGACATGGTTTAGTTGATTTGGATCACGTGATCACTTAGAGGATTAGATGGATGTCTATCTAAGTGGGAGTTCTTAAGTAATATGATTAATTGAACTTTAATTTATCATGAACTTAGTCCTAGTAGTATTAGCATATCTATGTTGTAGATCAATTGCTCGCGTTGTTGCTTTCATATGTTTATTTTGATATGTTCCTAGAGAAAATTGTGTTGAAAGATGTTAGTAGCAATGATGCGGATTGGATCCGTGATCTGAGGTTTATCCTCATTGCTGCACAGAAGAATTATGTCCCTGATGCACCGCTAGGTGACAGACCTATTGCAGGAGCAGATGCAGACGTTATGAACATTTGGCTAGCTCAATAATGATGACTACTTGATAGTTAAGTGCACCATGCTTAACGGCTTAGAATCGGGACTTCGAAGACGTCTTGAACGTCATGGACCATATGAGATGTTCCAGGAGTTGAAGTTAATATTTCAAGAAATACCCGAGTTGAGAGAGATAAAGTCTCCAACAAGTTCTATAGCTAAAAGTTGGAGGAGAATCGCTCAACTAGTGAGCATGTGCTCAGATTGTCTGGGTACTACAATCGCTTGAATCAAGTGGGAGTTAATCTTCCAGATAAAATAGTGATTGACAGAATTCTCTAGTCACCATCACCAAGTTAGTAGAACTTCGTGATGAACTATAATATGCAAGGGATAACGGATACAATTCCCAAGCTCTTCGTGATGCTAAAATCGACGAAGGTAGAAATCAAGAAAAACATCAAGCATTGATGGTTGACGAGACCACTAGTTTCAACAAAACGGCAAAGGAAGAAGGGGAACTTCATGTAGAACGGCAAGCAAGCTGCTGCTCAAGTGAAGAAGCCCAAGTCTGATCCTAAGCCTGAGACTAAGTGCTTCTACTGCAAAGGGACTGGTCACTGGAAGTGGAACTGCCCCAAGTATTTGGCGGATAAGAAGGATGGCAAGGTAAACAAAGGTATATTGGATATACGTGTTATTGATGTGTACTTTACTAGTGTTTATAGCAATCCCTCGGCATTTGATACTGGTTCAGTTGCTAAGATTAGTAACTCGAAACGGGAGTTGCAGAATAAATAGAGACTAGTTAAGGGTGAAGTGACGATGTGTGTTGGAAGTGGTTCCAAGATTGATATGATCATCATCGCACACTCCCTATACTTTCGGGATTAGTGTTGAACCTAAATAAGTGTTATTTGGTGTTTGCGTTGAGCATGAATATGATTTGATCATGTTTATTGCAATACGGTTATTCATTTAAGTTAGAGAACAATTGTTGTTCTGTTTACATGAATAAAACCTTATATGGTTACACACCCAATGAAAATGGTTCGTTGGATCTCGATCATAGTGATACACATGTTTATAATATTGAAACCAAAAGATGTAAAGTTAATAATGATAGTGCAACTTATTTGTGGCACTGCCGTTTAGGTCATATTGGTGTAAAGCGCATGAAGAAACTCCATGCTGATGGGCTTTTGGAATCACTTGATTATGAATCACTTGATGCTTGCAAACCATGCCTCATGGGCAAGATGACTAAGACTCCGTTCTCCGGAACAGTGGAGCGAGCAACTGACTTATTGGAAATAATACATACTGATGTATGCGATCCGATGAGTGTTAAGGCTCGCGGCGGGTATCGTTATTTTCTGACCTTCACAGATGATTTGAGCAGATATGGGTATATCTAGTTGATGAAACATAAGTCTGAAACATTTGAAAAGTTCAAAGAATTTCTGAGTGAAGTGGAAAATCATCGTGACAAGAAAATAAGGTTTCTATGATCTGATCGCGGAGACAAATATTTGAGTTACGAGTTTGGTCTACATTTGAAACAATGCGGAATAGTTTCGCAACTCACGCCACCTGGAACACCACAGCATAATGGTGTGTCCGAACATCATAACCATACTTTATTGGATATAGTACAATCTATGATGTTTCTTACCGATTTACCAATATTGTTTTGGGATCATGCATTAGAGACAGCTGCATTCACATTAAAAAGGGGCACCATCTAAGTCCGCTGAGACAACACAATATGAACTATGGTTTGGCAAGAAACCAAACTTGTCGTTTCTTAAAGTTTGGGGTTGCAATGCTTATAAGAAAAAGTTTCATCGTGATAAGCTCAAACCCAAATCGGAGAAATGTGTCTTCATAGGATACCCAAAGGAGACAGTTGGGTACACCTTCTATCACAGATCAGAAGGCAAGACATTCGTTGCTGAGAATGGATACTTTCTAGAGAAGAAGTTTCTCTCGAAAGAAGTGAGTGGGAGGAAAGTAGAACTTGATAAGGTAATTGTACCTTCTCCCGAATTGGAAAGTAGTTCATCACAGAAATCAGTTCCAGTGATGCCTACACCGATTAGTGAGGAAGTTAATGATGATGATCATAAAACTTTGGATCAAGTTACTACCGAACCTCGTAGGTCAACCATAATAAGATCTGCACCAGAGTGGTACGGTAATCCTGTTTTGGAGGTTATGTTACTAGACCATGACGAACCTACGAACTATGAAGAAGCGATGGTGAGCCCAGATTCCGCGAAATGGCTTGAGGCCATGAAATCTGAGATGAGATCCATATATGAGAACAAAGTATGGACTTTGATTGACTTGCCCGATGATCGGCAAGTAAATGGATCTTCAAGAGGAAGACGGACGTTGATAGTAGTGTTACTATCCACAAAGCTAGACTTGTCAGATAAGGTTTTTGACAAAGTTCAAGGTGTTGACTACGATAAGAGTTTCTCACTCGTATCTATGCTTGAGTCTGTCTGAATCATGTTAGTAATGGCCGCATTTTATGAAATCCGGCAAATGGATAAACAAAACTACATTCCTTAATGGAGAAGAGTTGTATACGATGCAACTAGAAGGTTTTGTCAATCCTAAAGGTGTTAACAAAATATGCAAGCTCCAGCGATCCATCAATGGACTGGTGCAAGCATCTCAGAGTTGGAATATACGCTTTGATAGGTTGATCGAAGCATATAGTTTTATACAGACTTGCGGTGAAGCCTGTATTTACAAAAAAGTGAGTGGGAGCACTACAACATTTCTGATAAGTATATGTGAATGACATATTGTTGATCGGAAATAATGTAGAATTATTCTGCAAAGCATAAATGAGTGTTTGAAAGGAGTTTTTCAAAGAAAGACCTCGGTGAAGCTGCTTACATGTTAAGCATCAAGATCTATAGAGATAGATCAAGACGCTTGATAAGATTTTTCAATAAGTACATACCTTGACAAGATTTTGAAGTAGTTCAAAATGGAACAGTCAAAGAAAGAGTTCTTGCTTGTGTTACAAGGTGTGAAGTTGAGTAAGACTCAAAACCCGACCACGGCAGAAGATAGAAAGAGAATGAAAGTCATTCCCTATGCCTTGGCCATAGGTTCTATAAAGTATGTCATGCTGTGTACCAGATCTATTGTATACCCTACACTGATTTTGGCAAGGGAATACAATAGTGATCTGGGAGTAGATCACTGGACAGCGGTCAAAATTATCCTTAGTGGAATAAGGATATGTTTCTCGATTATGAAGGTGACAAAAGGTTCGTCGTAAAAGGTTACGTCGATGCAAGTTTTGACACTAATCTAGATGACTCTAAGTCTCAATCTAGATACATATTGAAAGTGGGAGCAATTAGCTAGAGTAGCTCCGTGTAAAGCATTGTAGACATAGAACTTGCAAAATACTTACGGATCTGAATATGACAGACCCGTTGACTAAAATTATCTCACAAGCAAAACATGATCACACCTTAATACTCTTTGGGTGTTAATCACATAGATATGTGAACTAGATTACTGACTCTAGTAAACCCTTTGAGTGTTGGTCACATGACGATGTGAACTATGGGTGTTAATCACATGGTGATGTGAACTATTGCTGTTAAATCACATGGCGATGTGAACTAGATTATTGACTCTAGTGCAAGTGGGAGACTGAAGGAAATATGCCCTAGAGGCAATAATAAAGTTATTATTTATTTCCTTATTTCATGATAAATGTTTATTATTCATGCTAGAATTGTATTAACCGGAAACATAATACATGTGTGAATACATAGACAAACAGAGTGTCACTAGTATGCCTCTACTTGACTAGCTCATTAATCAAAGATGGTTATGTTTCCTAACCATAGACAAAGAGTTGTTATTTGATTAATGGGATCACATCATTAGATGAATGATCTGATTGACTTGACCCATTCCGTTAGCTTAGCACTTGATCATTTAGTTTGTTGCTATTGCTTTCTTCATGACTTATACATATTTCTATGACTATGAGATTATGCAACTCCCGTTTACCGGAGGAACACTTTGTGTGCTACCAAACGTCACAACGTAACTGGGTGATTATAAAGGTGCTCTATAGGTGTATCCAAAGGTACTTGTTGGGTTGGCGTATTTCGAGATTAGGATTTGTCACTCCGAATGTCGGAGAGGTATCTCTGGGCCCTCTCGGTAATGCACATCACTTAAGCCTTGCAAGCATTGCAACTAATGAGTTAGTTGTAGGATGATGTATTACGGAACGAGTAAAGAGACTTTCCGGTGACGAGATTGAACTAGGTATTGGATACCGACGATCGAATCTCTGGCAAGTAATATACCGATGACAAAGGGAACAACGTATGTTGTTATGCGGTCTGACCGATAAAGATCTTCGTAGAATATGTAGGAGCCAATATGAGCATCCAGGTTCCACTATTGGTTATTGACCGGAGACGTGTCTCGGTCATGTCTACATTGTTCTCGAACCGTAGGGTCCGCACGCTTAAGGTTTCGATGACAGTTATATTATGAGTTTATGAGTTTTGATGTACCGAAGGAGGTCGGAGTCCCGGATGAGATCGGGGACATGACAAGGAGTCTCGAAATGGTCGAGACGTAAAGATCGATATATTGGACGACTATATTCGGACTTCGGAAAGGTTCCGAGTGATTCGGATATTTTTCGGAGTACCGGAGAGTTACGGGAATTCGCCGGGAGAAGTATTGGGCCTTATTGGGCCATACGGGAAAGAGAGAGGGGCTGCCCAGGGCAGGCCGCGCGCCCCCCCAAGGCCTAGTCCGAATTGGACTAGGGGGAGGGGCTGCGCCCCCTCCTTCCTTCCCTTCTCCCTTCCCCTTCCTTGTCTCCTACTCCTAATACATGGAAGGACTCCTAGTTGGACTAGGAAAAGGGGAATCCTACTCCCGGTGGGAGTAGGACTCCCCTAGGGCGCGCCATAGAGAGGGCCGGCCCTCCCCTCCTCCACTCCTTTATATACGGGGGCAGGGGGCACCCCATAGACACACAAGTTGATCTTCGTGATCGTTCCTTAGCCGTGTGCGGTGCCCCCCTCCACCATATTCCACCTCGGTCATATTGTAGCAGTGCTTAGGTGAAGCCATGCGATGGTAGAACATCAAGATCGTCACCACGCCGTCGTGCTGACGGAACTCTTCCCCGACACTTTGCTGGATCGGAGTCCGGGGATCGTCATCGAGCTGAACGTGTGCCAAGAACTCGGAGGTGCCGGAGTAACGGTGCTTGGATCGGTTGGACCGGGAAGACGTACGACTACTTCCTCTACGTTGCGTCAACGCTTCCGCTTCGGTCTACGAGGGTACGTAGACAACACTCTCCCCTCTCGTTGCTACGCATCACCATGATCTTGCGTGTGCGTAGGAATTTTTTTAAAATTACTACGTTCCCCAACACAAATTTCCCTCAAGTGGATGACCTAAGGTTTATCAATCCGTACGAGGCGTAGGATGAAGATGGTCTCTCTCAAGCAACCCTGCAACCAAATAACAAAGAGTCTCTTGTGTCCCCAACACACCCAATACAATGGTAAATTGTATAGGTGCACTAGTTTGACGAAGAGATGGTGATACAAGTGGTATATGGATAATAGATAAAGGTTTTTGTAATCTGAAATAATGAAAACAGCAAGGTAGAAAGTGATAAAAGTGAGCATAAACGGTATTGCAATGCTAGGAAACAAGGCCTAGGGTTCATACTTTCACTAGTGTAAGTCCTCTCAACAATACTAACATAATTGGATCATAAAACTATCCTTCAACATGCAACAAAGAGTCACTCCAAAGTCACTAATAGCGGAGAACGAACGAAGAGATTATGGTAGGGTACGAAACCACCTCAAAGTTATTCTTTCCAATCAATCCGTTGGGCTATTCCTATAAGTGTCACAAACAGCCCTAGAGTTCGTACTAGAATAACACCTTAAGACACAAATCAACCAAAACCCTAATGTCACCTAGATACTCCAATTTCACCTCAAGTATCCGTGGGCATGATTATACGATATGCATCACACAATCTCAGATTCATCTATTCAACCAACACAAAGGACCTCAAAGAGTGCCCAAAGTTCTACCGGAGAATCACGACGAAAACGTGTGCCAACCCCTATGCATAGGTTCCCAATGTCACGAAACCCGCAAGTTGGTCACCAAAGCATACATCAAGTGGCACGTGATATCCCATTGTCACCACAGATATTCACGGCAAGACATACATCAAGTGTTCTCAAGTCTTTAAAGACTCAATCCGATAAGATTACTTCAAAAGGGGAAACTCGATTCATTACAAGAGAGAAGAGGGGGGAAGAAACATCATAGGATCCAAATATAATGGCAAAGCTCGCGATACATCAAGATCGTATCATCTCAAGAACACGAGGGAGAGAAAGTGAGAGATCAAACACATAGCTACTAGTACATACCCTCAGCCCCGAGGGAGAACTACTCCCTCCTCGTCATGGAGAGCACCGGGATGATGAAGATGACCATCGAAGAAGGATTGCCCCCTCCAGCAGGGTGCCGGAACGGGTCTAGATTGGTTTTTGGTGGCTACGGAGGCTTCTGGCAGCGGAACTCCCGATCTATGTGTGTTCTGGAAGTTTTAGGTTACGTAGGTATATATGGGTGCAGGTGGTACGTCGGAGGAGCTACGGGGGCCCCACGAGGCAGGGGGGCGCGCCCCCTACCCTCATGAGCTCCTCCTTCCTTCCTTGACGTGGGGTCCAAGTCCATCGGGTGGCTTTTGTTCCAAAAATAACTTCTCTAGTTGATTTCGTTCTGTTTCAACTCCGTTTGATATTCTTTTTTCTCGAAACACTGAAATAGGCATAAAACAACAAATCTGGGTTGGGCCTCCGGTTAATAGGTTAGTCCCAAAAGTAATATAAAAGTGGATAATAAAGCCCAATATTGCCCAAAACAGTAGATAATATAGCATGAAACAATCAAAAATTATACATACATTGGAGACGTATCACCTGCACGTGCCTTGAACCAGTCGGCTACACGCAACTTTAATTCTTCCCTGCACTTCTTCAGGTACGAATTCATCCTTTGACCTGTTGCAGCATTACTCAGAATTAGAATTTTGAGGATAGAGTTATAAAAAATATAAATAGATGGACAACAAAATGCTATTAGTTGTTCGTTTTACATCTCTATTAATGGTTTTCTATGTGGAAAATGGTCAGTGTTAGATTGTAACAAGAACTAAGAGCTACACATATGTAAATGATGACCCACAAGTATAGGAGATTAATTGTAATCTGTTCGATAAGTAAGAGCGTCGAACCCAACAAGAAGCGGAAGGAAATGATAAGTGGTTTTTCAGCAAGGTAATGTCCGCAAGCACTGAAATTATCGGTAACAGATAGTTTGATAGCAAGATAATTTGTAACAAGCAAGTAACAGTAACGGTAAACAATATGAAGCAAGGCAGCCCAATCCTTTTGTGACAAATGACATGCCAAAACGGTTTCTTATAATAAGCAAAGTGTTCTTGTATGCGTGATTATTGGATTGGATTGGATTGGAGGAAACTCATAACTGCATGCATGCCCACACATCACGTTGTTTCACAAACGACTAACAAGTCCATGATTTTAGGAAGCGAAATCAATCTTTAAAACATACCTAATTCTACATATATTATTTCCTAAAATCTTGATCGTGTGCGAACGAGCGGCCGAACACGAGCCACACGATCTTTTTGTATCGGACGGTGCTGGACTTGAGGTGGTACTTGGTGTTCACATATGAACACGTCACTGTGTACCTCCAACACCGAGGGTGATGCACCGTAGCTCAAGTCGAAGGAGTCCCGTCAGGAAGCGCGGTACGCAAGCAATCCGGCGGGTGCTTTTCAGGACCCGAAACCCCACGCGCCCGGGAGGGACCCCGTCTGGACGCGCGGCGGCTATGGGCTTCCCTAGGTCGGTTCGCCCGCCCCTAGAGTCTCGAGGATCGCAGCCCTGCAATGAAGAAGAACGAACGAAAAACGAGGAAGAAGAAGAACAAAGAGAGAGAATAAAAGTAAAGGTAAAAAGTGATAGCTGAATTGATCGATTGTGTGTTGTTCAATCGGCCGTCACTCTTAAATTGACTAGATTGTGTGAATCCGTAATAAGAGGCGGCTGGACTTCCCGTGCAAGGAAAAGGCTTGGATTCACGTCTAAAACCCTAGTCAAATTCGGATTGGTTTTGTCCGAACTTTTCAAAACTGTTCGGTTTAAACTGGCTGCACCTTGCGGGTCATTTTTGAGGTGGTAAACGACCTCGGGTGGAAACGAGCCCAAAAGCAATCTTGAACGTTTAGCCGAGACGAACAACTTTCATGTTGAATGTTTTTTTATCAAAGCTCATCTTGAGGGACAAATCGCTCACGCAAAACAGACTATTATTCGCGCTACCTATCAGACACGGTGTGTGGTGGGGCCCGCCATTTTTTGCCTACTGATAGGACTGTATTTCGATGGCTCTAACTTTTGTATACGAATTTGGATTGAGACGATTTTTATATTAAAATCAACCGTTTCGACGAGACGCACAACTTTCATGTTGAATCTTTTCCCATTGGATTCCTTCTTGGGGGTGTAATCAGCCGAGTAGTGTTATAAATACAAAATCTCAGTACTTCGAACACAACTTCGGCCTTAGAGATGAGATTGGATGGCTATGGCCCAAATATCAAAGTTTCTTCTTTTGACAATATTGAACTTTCACAAGTCCATGATTTTATGAAGCGAAACCAATCTTTAAAACCTACCTAATTCTACTATAGATAAATTATTAATTTCAGGAAACGTTTGTATCCAGCTGGCGTGAGTACGATCAAAGCGAGGATCTTTTTCTCTCGTGAATCTTCTCTCCCTCCACCACATAGATTTCCTCCTTTTTCTTCTCTGTCCCCGGCGAACCACCACCGCCCGGTGAGTACGCCGCCTCCCACTTGTGTCGCAGACCCACCACTACTGTTTGGGCGGCGGGGGCTCTTCGCATGCTCCGTGTAGAGCATCTCCAACAGACGCGCACCACGAGGGCCGAGCACAAAACAGCAAGCCAGGCGGTGCGCCTAGCGATGGCCGGAGATGCGACCCGGCAGCCCGAGGTTGGAGACGCGGTCACCACGCGCTAGAACTAACCGACGTCGAGCTACAACCATAGTGGAAATTTGCTAGAACGGGCTGACGACAGAGCTACAACAACGATGGAAATTTGCTACAACCGTGGCCAACATTTTTTTTTTCTTCTGGAAACAACGGCAAGGGTTGCAACCGGCGCAGCTAGGAGCTACAACCCTTTTGATAGATGTTACAATCAGGACGACAAATGTTACAACCATGGCCAACGGCTGGCGGCGTACAACCGTGGAATGACAAAGGATGCAACCAGCACAACTGATGCTACTATCCTTCGACAAGATGTTAGTACAACCATGGGTGACAAATGCTACAACCATGAACGACCCCGGCAACGACGAAGGATGTTACAGCAGTGGATGACAAATGCTACAACCATGAACGACAATGGCAACAACGAAGGATGTTACAACCATGGAGGACAAAGGCTACAACCATGAACGACCCTGGCGACGACGAATGCTACAACTAAAGGCTGCAACGGGCGAAAATTGATACACGTGTAACGGGGGGTGCTATTTTTCCAATTTGAAATTGGGTTGTTGACAAGTTTAGCGGCAGTTTCGGGAATGCCCCAAATTATCGAAGGCGTCTCTAGCGTTTTAAGGAAACGTTGCAAAAATAATTAGAAGGAGTTGTTATGTCCATTAAAGGCGTTTTACAGCGCCTTGCGGTGATGTGGTGCGGGGTGTTCAACAACATGTACAAGTCGGCTAGGTTGAAGCTCCACCGACCAGTCGTGCTTGTGGCACCGACCGCCAACAGCGTATCTCAACAAGGGTTTTTTAGAAAACATACTGGCAACAAGTAGGCCATTCGCCAACTGGTGCGCACACCCTGCTGAAACTAACGGGCCGGCCCATATAACATACATTAGAGGCGGGTTTTCTTTCAATTTTGGGAAGGTTCTGATAGCTTCTACCAGTTTTTTTTTTTTTGAAGAGTTTTTATGTGTTTTGTGTTGCCCGATTTTTTTTAAGAGTTTTTATGTGTTTTTGAAGAATTTTTTCTCAAATTCGTGAACTAGTAGCACAGATTTCTGTCAGTTCCAGCATCTAGCGAGAGCGGTTGCAGCATCTGACGGGCGCCCGTAGTAGCAAATAATTATGCCGGTTCCAGCATCCAGCGAGAGCGGTTGCAGCATCTGGCGGGCGCCCGTAGTAGCAAATAATTATGCTGGTTCCAACATCGAGCGAGAGCGGTTGCAGCATCTGGCGGGCGCGGTCATCGCCCGTAGTAGCAATTTTTTGGCCGGTGAAGTTTGCATCACCGGTCGGGTCGTAGCATATTTGGACGCCGGTTGTAGCATCTCCGGTCGCTGGGTGGCCAGCACCTCGCCTTGCCCGTTGTAACACCTTGACATGCCGGTGGGTACAAGTGCTTTAACCTTATATTTGAGAAGCTCTACAGGAGAGACACATACAATGAGATGGCGTTAGCTTCTGTGGTCCTTTTCGGCATGAGCCACAAGGACGGTTACAATAGCAGGGACGTCAAGTCAAGGTAACATATATATGCATCCTCTTCTCTTGCACAACTATGGTCGAGTTATTGCCACACTTGACCATCACTGCATTGGGGTGTATTCCTTTCCTTATGTAAAATTCGTCTATGAATATATCGACGGATGGCATGACATGGTTTCGCAGTAGGAAACCCACCTTCCCAATGAAGCTGGTTTTCTTTCTTTGAATGTCTAAGGGAGTATGTTAGCAAGGTTAATTTGGTATGTAAGTCAGGTGCCTGCAGCCGGTGAGATTACAGAGCTGGTTCAACGGCACATAGAAGAAGATGGATATGGATGGAAGACGTTCATAAGTGATGCCGCCACATATAAAAAGGTTGGGCAACTTTAGGGGCCATCTGACTCTGAAGAGGTTCAGCAAAGCACCAACAAATTTAAAGCGTGACCTTGGAGAGGAGCTGTGGGATGGATAGCTTGGACAAGCCATCATTCTTCCTCCCAAGTCAAAGCCATCTTACAAAACGCTTTTCATCCGCACCGAGATGTTGTTGACCGGGTCTCTCTCTTCACCGCCGCCATACGCTACATGAACTAGAGGACATGTTCAAGTACAACAAGGAAAACCTGGAGAGTGGCTCAAGGGATGGGAGGATCATTAAACACACGGATGGGACAATCCACAAAGCTTGCAGGCTTGCTGTGTCACTGATGAAGCTGGACCAAAGGGAGGGTGTGTGCAGTGGGTGGAGATGCTCTGCTACTCTGCTAGTAGAAGAGATCCATGACAAGAAGCTAGCACTTTTACTTGTACCTGACCATAAGCAGCATCAACTCTTTTTTTAGTGTGCTTCTGCTGATTTTCAGTTGTTTTAGCTGTCTCGTTCTCGCTAAGCCATGTAAGCGCTGAATAAGCACAAGACACTGTAAAGGTAAAAAAAAACTATAGGTACCAAGGGATTTTTTTTTCTTAATAAAAGAAAATATGTTGGAGACAGACAGACCAAACATTACTACTGTCCTAACAAAATAATGAACAAAATAATGACCAAACATTACTACTGTCCTGTCATGGCTTACCTTCTGATCTCCATGTTAAAGTTACAAAGGAAATTCTTCATTCAACAAGGCAAAGGCACAAGAGAAATGTTCTTCATTTTCAAGACAAATAAATAGCTCACCCGCAAAAAAAAAGACAAATAAATAGCTAATAAAGAGCCAAGCAGACACAAAGTAGTCAACTCAGAAAAGGCAAAAACCAAAGGAAATAACAAGATCTCTCCTACAGGTAGGAGTGGAGACAACTTGCCCTAAAAAAACAAAAGCCCTATCTCAACTAGTTCAACCAAATAAATGGACCAAAAATACATGCGGTTGTAAATTTTCTTTTTGCTATCTAAATACCAGCTAAGACAGAATAACATACATATATCCGTACAAAAACACACATCTCAGCAGACCAAACTAACAAATCGTCTGCAACTGCAACCGCACACGCTGTGCTTGTTATCTAGCAGCTATAGTTGTGTCTGCGTGTTGTCTCCAGGACCAGGCGGCAGCTCTCCGCCCATCTTGGGGGCGGCGCCCAGCACTCTCTCCATGTCGAAACGCACCTCAATGTTGCGCATGCTGTACCCGACGATCATCAGCCAGAACAGCAGGTTCGCCAGCTGGGCACCGCTCGTCTCCGAAACCGCCGTCTGCGTCACCATTCACGCCAAGTCAGCAACAACATATACATACATACACATGCTTCTCTATAAGCCACCGAAACTACTTATGCTGGTGGAGTGGTGATACTAGATCCATTTTACCTTCATCTGCGCAGGGTCCGAGACAGCCAAGAGACGCTTTATGAATGCGTTCATTGCAAACACGACGTCCTCACCCGCACTACTCGCCAGTTCCTACAAAACAAAATCACCATTTAATTAGCTAAATCATTCATCAAACTAGCTACAATGATAAGCCAACAGTATCAACAACATATACAGATATAATACCTTTAGATTTTGAGGTTCTAGGGTTTTTAGGTATTCCAGGAGCTCATTGCTTCCTTGAGATGATTTCCTAGCAACTTGACGGCTCAGCTCATCGATTTCTGCTTCAAGCAATTCTATATATTTCACAGCGTCAATCTTTTCTGGTCCAGTGGTCTTGTTCCATCGGATCACTTCCCCACTTACCTTTTTCTGGGTTCCAGGAGCATAATCTTCTGAGCCCTAGAGATGCCAACCACGCATATTACATAATATACAATCAAACCAAACAACTAAAATTGAATTTTGCTATTATGATAGCTTAACCAGCAGAGCTCCTTCAGAATGATCAAACAACACGGGTATATGTTTAGGAATTCAAGGCACATGATTCTAAAAACTAGGAGTAGCAAGTGCAGATACACCAGTCCATCAACCATAACACCAGGTCACAGCATCTCTTTCCAATGTTCTACACCAATAACAAAGCTAGTACAAAGCAATATGGATGCCGTACTTTGCTCTCTGAGCAGTGATACAAGTCAGGCAGGTGAGGTCACCGAGGTGTCAACCATCCCACACTGGCAACATCTCACGGTAAGCCTGCATGTGTTCTGTAACTTCATCTAACCCAGAGTAAATGAATACTGAACTATCGCCATTTTTATACCTTGCTAAGCACTAGGTACCACCAAACCAGCAATAAAAAAGCACCAGTAATAATTATCATATATGAACATAATTTCTTAGCAAACAGAATTTAGTCTTCCACGCGATATGAAGTCGTCAAAACATCGGGTGATCACAACCATCAAAGTAGCGAGCTTGCATGTGAAAACAGCTAATACGACACTCTAAACATCGCACCTCTTCCAATCATAGATCTGAAGTCGTGCAAATTCAAAACAAATGTTACTCATTAGTAGTTTTATACATATTGCAGCGAACGACAAAAAGTTAAATGTACCAACATTTTCAGCAAGATGTACTGAGCACTGTAAAATATCAGGGTAATTAACACAATAATTAATTAATCACGCAATGATAGATCAAATATACGTGACAGGATTATGACAAGCCCATCAATGTTGCTGTGAAATAAGTGATTTGTTCCCTCTTTGAGACGAGTGGAATCATTTAGAGACTGAAATATCAGCACAACTGTTGAATCAATATATCCATGAGCAGTGGCATGAATCGGGAAGGTACAAAGCAATATGGATGCACTAGTTTGGTCGCTGAGCAGTGGCATGAATCGGGAAGGTGAGGTGTCAACCATCTCACAGTGGCAACATCTAACCCAGAAAAATGAATATTGCATCTATACCTTTGCTAAGCACTGGGTACCAAACCAGTAAGAAAACACCATCAAAGTAGCGAGCTTGCATGTGAAAACAGCCAACGCAGCACTCTTTTTTTCGAGAAAACGCAGAAGATTTGCGTTTCATTGTATTGAAAAGAGGGGGTTAAAGATCACTCTTCTACCAAACATAGATTTGAACGCATGCATATTCAAAACAATTGTTACCCATCAGTAATTTCATACAAATTTCAGTGGAACAACAAAAAGGTAAAGTAATTGACCAACTTTTTCAGTCAGATCTACTAAAGAGCAAACACTAAAAAATATCAAGATTGGACTGTTAAATAATTGCTAAGCAATTTGCTTGTTCTCTGAGGCAGGTGGAATCATTTTGAGACAGAAATATCAGCACAGCTGTTGAATCAATACATCCATGCATGTGAAAAAGTAATATTGTGCTAACATTAGTGGAAAAGAACCTTTTCTCCTTTGGGTTCAGGAAGAGCAATCTGCTCCAGGCTCTGTTGCAGTTCCAGACGATACTGTGCATTCCTGAACATGTATCCAGTCATCAAAACGCTGTACATAAGCTGTGCCAGATTTTCAGCAACCTGTGTTGATGAAAATGATTAGTAACATGTCGCGATGAAATGAATATTACAGATGATATTTTCATTACCGTTGTGACGGTTACAGCAAAAAATTGAGGCGGCAGAGTCCCAATCATATTTGTCACTGTATGGCGCATGGCATCAACAACCTTGGAGGACAAAGTAAGTTATGAAGGGGCAATTTGAGCATATATATAAAGACACATATATTTTTTAGCAATATAGCCAGTATTTCTAGACTGAAAACATATATATATAGGTTATGATCAAGACATGGGGGAAAGGAGAGGTAAAAGAACCTGTGTTGGGGCTCTTTTGACGAAAAGCTCCATAAACTCTGGCTGGACGCCTTTTACGTATTCCAGGAGAATATCCCTCCGGTTTTTGGGCTGCAAGTATCAATCAAAATAGCAGATAAGCATAGATAGATTTGAACACGGCTAGCTAGCTAGCTATGTGGTTGGAGAGGAAGATTTCTTTCTATGTAAGATAAGATAAGATTTCTTCATCCAATCGAATCGAATCCAATCCAATCCAATCCAATTCCAATCCAATCCAGTCGAATCCAAGTTGGATCAGTTACCAGGTGGTTGGCGCCCCCTGAACCGGAACCGGAATCTGGACCGGGAGAGGCCGCACCGTTGACGCCGTTGGGTCCGGCGGCGGCGAGGCGGAGCCCCACATCCGCATGGAGACGGCTGCGGCGCGCGGGGAAGCAGACGAGCAGGGGCCTAGGTGACAGCCTCCCCATACTAATACCAGAGGAGGAGGAGGAGGCGGCGGCGGAGGCGGGGAGTAGGAGGGACGGCGGCATGGCGGCGGCGGCGGTTGGTTGGGTTCTCCGCTCCGCCGTGAGTAGGAGGGCCGGCCGGGGAAGGAAAGGAAGGGGATAACTTTAAGGGCATCTCATCTCATCTCGTCTGCCGCCTCAAGATTCGTGCTGCACTCCTCTACTACCAAGATGGTGGATAACACCCAGATCAATCAATCAATCAATCAATCAATCAATCAATCAATCAATTAAATTAAGGCCTCATTCGGTTTCAAGGAAACCAAAATGTAGGAAAATAGTCACCCAATGTATATGCATATGAATATCAGTACAAGGGGTGTAGAGCTTATACTCGGTGTGCTGTTTGCGACCGGTTGTTCGAAGATGGAGGGCATCTTTTTCTTAAATGCAAATGGGTGAAACACAGATGGCGAGCGTGAAGAGGTGAGAGTGAAATTGTCACAGCAAATTTCCGCAAAGGGACTAGTATATGCTATTGTAGAAGGACAAGATATGGGCTGTGCAATCTCGATGTATTGATCGGTGCGCCAGGCACGTATATATAAATACAGAGGTGGGCCACAACCTCAACTATACAAAGGAAACAAAAGGTGGGCCCTACACACAAATATACACGTACACAATATACTCAACACCCCCCCCCCCCCCCGTAGTCGAAGCGGCGCTAGTGACGCAAAGACTGGAACGAAACTCCTCGAAAGTAGAAGTCGGCAGTCCCTTCGTCATCACATCGGCGAACTGCTGAGCGGTCGACACATGGAGAACCCGCATGCGTCCAAGAGCCACCTGCTCGCGCACAAAGTGAATGATCAGCTCGATGTGTTTAGTCCGGCGATGATGAACGGGGTTGGCGGAGAGGTACACCGCAGAGACGTTGTCACAGTAGACAACCGTAGCCTGGGAAACGTCGTGATGCAGCTCCTGCAGTAACTGTCGTAGCCAGGTGCACTCGGCAACGGCGTTGGCCACAGCTCGGTACTCAGCCTCCGCGCTGGAGCGCGAAACTGTGGGTTGTCGCTTAGACGATCACGAGACGAGTGAAGGACCGAGGTAGACGCAGTAGCCAGAGGTGGACCAACGAGTGTCAGGGCAGCCAGCCCAGTCAGCATCGGAGTAGGCCACCATCTCCAGAGAAGTAGACGCCGTGAGTGTCAGCCCGAGGGTCATTGTGCCGCGGATGTAGCGAAGGATCCGCTTCACGAGAGTCCAATGAGAGTCACGAGGGGCGTGCATGTGGAGACACACCTGCTGAACAGCATACTGAAGATCCGGTCGAGTGAGAGTCAAGTACTGAAGAGCGCCAACAATAGACCGGTAGAAAGGAGCATCCGACGCAGGCGAGCCCTCAAGAGCAGAGACCTTGGCCTTCGTGTCAACAGGAGTAGCAACAGGGTGACAGTTGAGCATACCGGCACGCTCAAGAAGCTCATGTGCATACTTCTGCTGATGAAGAAAGAAACCGTCCGGGCGGCGAACGACCTCAATGCCAAGGAAATAATGTAGAGCACCCAGGTCCTTAATAGCAAACTCGTCACGCAGTCGGAGAGTAATCTGCTGAAGAACAGCTGCGGAGGAGGCAGTCAGGATGATGTCGTCGACGTAAAGCAACAAATATGCAGTCGTGTCACCGTGGCGATAGACAAACAGCGAGGCGTCCGAGCGAGTAACGTTGAAGCCCAGTGTCTGAAGAAACCCGGCGATCCGCTGGTACCAGGCACGGGGTGCCTGCTTGAGCCCGTAAAGAGAGCGGGACAGCAGACACACATGTCCGGGAAGTGAGGCGTGGACAAAACCGGTGGGTTGCTCACAATACACATGCTCCTTAAGAAGGCCATGGAGAAAGGCGTTGGAGACATCCATCTGATGAACGGGCCAGCCGCGGGACACGGCGAGCTGGAGGACGGTGCGGATCATGCCCGGTTTTACAACCGGGGCGAACGCCTCGGTGAAGTCCACTCCAGCGCGCTGGCGAAAACCACAGACCACCCAGCGAGCCTTGTAGCACTCGAGAGTGCCATCCGAGCGGGTCTTATGGCGAAAGACCCACTTGCCGGTGATGACGTTGGCGCGAGGAGGCCGGGGAACCAGTGTCCAAGTGCGGTTCCGTTGGAGCGCATCGAACTCTTCCTGCATCGCCGCAAGCCAGTGGGGATCACGGAGGGCGGCGCGAGCGGACACGGGAAGAGGCGACGGCTCCGCAGTGGAGGCGGCAAGGACATACTCGTCACTCGTGTACCGGAGGCTCGGACGATGAACGCCGGTACGAGCGCGGGTGACGGGGCCAGAGGGCGCCAGCGGAGCCATCGGCGAGGGAGCCGGCGAGACGGCCGGCGTCAGGGCCGGCGAGGCGGCTGGCGAGGCGGCCGGCGTCGGGGCCGGCGAGGGAGCCGGCGAGGCGGACGGCGTCGAGGCCGGCGAGGGAGCCGGCGAGGCGGCTGGCGTCCGGGCCGGCGAGGCGGTCGGCGGGAGCCGGCGTCGGGGTCGGCGAGGCGGCCGGCGTTGAGGCGACTGAGGAGGCGGCCGCGCCCGATCCCGCGGCGGGTGAGGGAGGGGCGCCAGGGGCGCCGTCAGAGCCGGCCGAGGAGGCCGAGGGGGCGGGCGCCGACGTGAGGGCGCGAGGACTGCCAAAGCCCGGAGGTGGTCCGCGGGCCAAACGGAACCGTCCGCCTAACGGAGTCGTCGAAGGGCCGCCGGTGGCCGGCGGTGACGAGACGACCAGGGGTACCTGCTGCTGAAACGGAAACACCATCTCATCAAAGTAAACGTGTCGGGAGGTGAAAACACGATGGGAGACGGGATCATAACAGCGATAGCCCTTAGTGTTGGGTGGGTAGCCGAGAAAGATGCAGGCGACGGAGCGGGGTGCAAGCTTATGAGGCGCAGTAGCGGCGATGCTAGGGTAGCAAAGGCAGCCGAAGATGCGAAGCCCATCATAAGAGGGGGGTGCACCGAAGAGAAGATGATGAGGTGTAAAGTTTCCGCGAGTACGACATGGGCGGATGTTGATGAGGAGAGAAGCGGTGGCGAGAGCGTCAGGCCAAAAGCGCGGAGGCACATTGGCATGAAAGAGAAGAGTCCTAACGCAGTCATTGAGAGTGCGAAGGATGCGCTCAGCACGACCGTTCTGTTGCGAGGTGTACGAGCAAGTGAGACGAAAAATCGTGCCATGTGTGGTAAGAAGATTACGAACGGTGAGGTTGTCAAACTCCTTCCCGTTGTCTGTCTGCAATGCGAGACTGGGACGACCAAACTGTGTGAGAACATAGGAGTAGAACGTGGCGAGAGTGGATATAACATCCGACTTGCGGCGCAACGGGAAGGTCCACACATAATGTGAAAAATCATCAAGTATGACAAGATAATAAAGAAAGCCCGTATTACTGGCAACAGGAGAGGTCCAAACATCACTATGAATTAACTCAAACGGGTATGATGCAACAAAATAAGAAGCCCTAAACGGAAGACGAGCATGTTTGCCGAGGCAACATGCATGACACGAGTGATCCTCGTTCTTATTACACGTGAAAGAAAAACTCCGAAGTATGTGACGAAGGGTGCAGGATTAGGATGACCCAAGCGAGCATGCCAAAGATCCACTCCGGTGGTGAAAGCGACAGGGGCGGCGGAAGTGGTGGAGGTGGCGGAGTGAACCGGGTAGAGCTCGTCGGGGCTATCACATCGGTGGAGCACCATCCGCGTGCGAGCGTCCTTAACAGAAAAACCACATGCGTCAAATTCGACGGTAACCGGATTTTCACGTGTAAGAGAACGGACAGAAACAAGATTTTTAATAAGTTCAGGAGAAATGAGGATATTAGACATGGATATAAGAGTGGAGTTAGACGGAAAATATGTATGACCAATATGAGTGATGGAAAGGGAAGAGCCGTCACCGACGGTGATGCGGTTGGAGATGTGGACAGGATGAGCGGTGTGAAGGTTACCGGGGTACGTCGCCATGTGAGCGGTGGCGCCGCTGTCCATGTACCAATCGCCGCCGCCGGTGTAGCCGGACGGGGAGGAAGCATTGTGGAGAGCCGCCAGGAGGGCCGGGTCCCACGGTGCCGGCGAGAGAGGCGGTGCAGCCGTCAGGGGCAGCAGCGGCGGCCCACCTGGCGGCGATTGCTAACCGTAGGGCGCGGCGTAGGGCTGCGGCGCGGCGTAGTACGCATGGTGTGGCTGAGGCCGAGTACCGAGAAGGCCCGGGGCAGGGGCCCGAGGAACCGGCATGGAGTAGGCGTGGACAACGCCGGTCCATGGGTTCTGGCCGGCGTACCACGGGGTCAACTGAGGGGCCTGCTGTGGCGGGCGGGGCGCTCCTCCCTGAGCACCACCGCCGTCCCCCTGCTTGCGGCCGCCACGACGACCGCCGCGATGACCCCCCCTCCCCCCCCCCGTTGGCCGCCGGCTGGGGCGGCGGAAAGGGGGCGGCCGGTGCGGGCGGGAACCCGGGCGGGAAGGCAGGCGCCGCCGGCTGGGGCGGCGTCGGGCGTGCGGTGGCGGGGCCGAACCCCCGCGGGTGCCTGCGACAAGGGCGGTGTGCGTCGCGCGAGTCCGTGCCACCCGCATCCGGCGCTCCTCCAACTTGAGGTACACGACCACCTTGGCGAAGGTGGGCTCAGGGATGAGGGTGAGGTTGAAGGCGGCGTTCCCGAAGTTCTCGTTGAGGCCGCCGGAGAGGGTGCTGATGAGGAGCTCGTCGCCGATCTTTTCCCCGAGATCACGGAGCTCATCGCGAGCTTCTTGAGGCGCATGCAAAAATCATCGATGGATGAGTCAAGTTGCTGGCACCCGTAAAACTCACCATAGAGCAGGACCTTGCGTTGTAGCCGATTGTCGGTGAAGAGGCCGTTGAGCTTGGTCCAGACCGCATAGGCGTCGTCCTCGTCGTTCACCACGGTGTGGAAGAGGTCGCTGGAGATGGTGAGATAGAACCAGCGGATGATGGTGGCGTCGAGGATCATCCACTCCTCGTCGTTGATCATGAGCGTCGTGTCCATGGTGCCGTCCACGTGGCCGTGCAGGAGGTACTCACGGAACACAAGCGAAAAATACCGCTTCCAAGCGGAGTAGGGGGCGGTGGTGTGATCAAGCTTGACCGGAACGCACTCGTGGATGTTGAGGTCGCAGACGATAGTGACATTGGGATCGGCAAACGGATTGGAAACGGTGGACCAGGAGGAGCTCATGGCTAGGGTTCAGCGCGGGTGGAGGGAGACAGGGTGCGGCGCGGGTGGGAGGGGAGGGGGAGGTTAGCGGCGCGGGTGGGAGGGGAGGGGAGGGTTGCGGCGCGGGTGAGGGAGGCGGAAGCGGGAGCCCGCGGCGGCGGCGGCAGCGAGCGAGGTGGTGGGAGAGGCGGCGGTGACCAGCGGCGGCAGCGGCGACCGGAAGGAGGGTGGCGGCGGCAGCGACTGGTGACGGCGGTGGGGAGGAGCGGCGGCGGCGGCGGCGGCAGCGAGCGAGGTGGTGGGAGAGGCGGCGGTGACCAGCGGCGGCAGCGGCGACCGGAAGGAGGGTGGCGGCGGCAGCGACTGGTGACGGCGGTGGGGAGGAGCGGCGGCGGCGGCGGCGGCAGCGAGCGAGGTGGTGGGAGAGGCGGCGGTGACCAGCGGCGGCAGCGGCGACCGGAAGGAGGGTGGCGGCGGCAGCGACTGGTGACGGCGGTGGGGAGGAGCGGCGGCGGCGGCGGCGCGGAGGCGGCGGCGGCTAGGATTAAGATCGTGCTGCGATAGATACCATGTAGAAGGACAAGATATGGGCTGTGCAATCTCAATGTATTGATCGGTGCACCAGGTATATATATATAAGTACAGAGGTGGGCCACGACCTCAACTATATAAAAGAAACAGGAGGTAGGCTCTACACACAAATATACACGTACACAATATACTCAACAATTATTTTGCAACTTCGAGAGGAACAGAGGATGCTTACCATTACTCTTCTTTGGTCTTGGTAGCACAAGAGAAACCGTGGAAATCATGAAGAATATGCTGTTCGTTTTCATGTGAATGAGTGGAATGAGTTCCTGAATAAGAAGCCGGTTTCTCAAGCGAGCATCCATAGTTCTTGGAAGCCACCACCGTCAGATTTTGTTAAAATTAATATTGATGGAGCCTTTTCAGAACACAATGGATACAGTGGATGGGGATTAATATGCAGAGATGCCTCCCATGAAGTCCTTTTTGCTGCAGCGGGCTCATCCCAATCAATTTCCAATGCTTTACACGCTGAGACAGTAGCTCTTTGCACTGATTGTCTAGTGCTACAACAAGCTGTGTCATCGAATATGTACGACCTGTCTTCCCTTGGCCAAATGTTCAAAGAGCTTAAGGTGAATCTTACCACACAATTTATCCAGGCTATGGTTGTACACACGCCACATGTTTGTAACAAGCCAGCACATGTGCTAGCTGCTATTGGTGCGGGTTTAGTTGCTGGAGAGTCTAACCAGTGGTTCTTTAACTATCCTGATGATGTAACCCGTGCTGTAACTGACGATTTAGCCGTGTCTTAATGAAATACGAGTGTTCCATCTCAAAAAATGTAGGAATTAGAAAACAAAAATGCAAGGAACATGGCCATCGTTTCGTTCCCCCCACGCCCCTCCCCTCGGCCCTCGCACGCCGCAAACTCGAGGCATGTCATACCTCCCAACAGAAGAAAAAAAAAATCACAAATCAGTGACAACCACTGGTTGCAGCTTTTTCCCTCAATAGTCGTAGCTTTTCTCTTGTCTCCGTCGCAAATATGAAGCTTCGTCGCTCGTCCAAATGCATCAACGGTAGCAATCCAGACTGACACTTCCAGCAAAAAAAAAAATCACTACTTCCAACAATTAAAAAAAACCTCAGAGAGGAGCTTTCTAGCAAACGAAATCGTTGCTTCCAGCCAAAAAACAAGAGTTGAAGATCGATCGCACGCCGTACCTTCCAGCACAAATAACATTGTTTCCAGCTCCGCCATTTGCCGGTTACAACTTTTGCTTTGCTGGTTGCAACTCCCTCCCTAGCCGGTTCCAGCTCCCCCACTTGCAGCTTTGCCACTGCCTCTTGCAACTTCGCCGTAGCCGGGTCCAGGTCCACCGTTCGCCGGTTGCGCGCGGGAGGTACGCCATCACCACGTCCGCGTGGGTAAACTTCCCCCGTCACAGCACCGCCTTGCAACTCCCCTGCTACATCATCTCATCCTACCTCAGGCGATCTGCGCTATCGCGGGGGCACCCCACTATGGTCGCCTCCTCACGTGGGTGAAACGACATGGCGTGTGGTGGCCCTCCCTCAATGGTAGTGATTTGCCTTAGCGGGGGTAGGCGGCGGCCCTGGCCTCTCGCCGATCTGGAGCAAGGGGAAGGGGGTCGGCCGGTCATGCTCTCGATGAGAAAGGGGAGAACAAGAAAAGAAATCGAAGGGGATAAGGTTTCTCACCAGCGGTGCGTGGTCCCACTCACCCGCACGCGTGTGTGCTGCTGGGTAGATGACGTGGCATAACCATTTTAAAACTATATAACCATTTTAAAAAATTCTTCAGATTTTAAAATCTGTTGGCATTTTTTCCAAAAATGTTTATGTCTCAAATAGTGTTAACTCAAAATGGATTGTGTTTTCCAAAAATGTTCATTTTTTTAAAAAAAAGTATTCAGGATTTTAAAAAAGTGTTTGCACTTTAAAAAAATCAGAGATTTAAAAATTGTTCGTGCCTGCACGTTTCTAATATTTTTTCGCCCTTAAAGAATCTGTCAAATCTCGATGCTGTTGTGCGTGGATAAATACTCTTATTCTGGCCTCTCAGTATAGCAACATCAGCTAAAGGTAGCCGCATCAGTTTAGGAGAGGCAGATCGCAAGTTTGTTTTTCCTGAGATTTTTTACTTGGCGTGTTACGGAAAAGAGAAGAAGAAAAAAACTTGCTTCAGGGCTGTTTGAAAACGCTCTCAAGGTTTAAAATAAAGTGTGATCAGAGAGTTGGATGTGCTGATTTCCGAGATTGCAAGTTTAGGGCTGGATTTAGCTTTCGTCGTCTATAAGTTGAAGGTCTGTTAAATTTGGACTTTTTTCGTTTTGCAAAAACAGCAGCATGTAGTACATGGATCCCAATCGTCCCAAATCGCTTCCCCGTTCGGTCGGGATATGACAACAGCAGCCGGCACAGCATTGTACGTATTGTATTGTATTGGTATTGTATTGAAATGAAATGACTCGACGACCACTCACGGCGACGGACGTCATTTCATTTCACCGTTGAGCTCCGTACGTACGTATTATTACCCTTCCTTCCACGTAACGTAAGCACAAGTTGAGCATGCACTCTTTTTTCCTTTCTACCCCCCTTACAGTGTCCTCTCTGTATGTATGTGGGAGTGGCAGTGGCAGTGGCAGTGGGACTAGTGTGGAAGGCTAAGCACTTCATTCACTGTAGCATATTGTGCCCTGTTTCAACACTGTAGCAGAACTGTAGCAGCTTGGGCCCGGGGCTTAGCCTAATCCTGAACTCCGCCCTGCATATACACACACATATACTTATCTCTATACACGGATACTAAGCTGGAACAATCTTTTGAAATTGATAGTCACAATAGTCGTCTTCATAGCCTACGGAAACATCTCTTCCCATCGAAAAAGTATCGCAGATCCCACCAAAAAAATATCACCAAAGAGTCTAAAATAAATTTAGGAAAATGCGAGCTCCAATACCAACATAGTACAATGCAGATGCTCACATACACTCATCTCTACAAACGCATGCACGCACACCCTACCCCTATAACGCTACCCGAAGAGACTGAAACAAATTTAAAATACACACATAAGTGCCAACACAATACAACATAGATGCTCAGTTACACTCACTCATAAGAACGCACGCATGCATACCCTACCCCTATAACGTTGTTAATAGTATAAAGTGTAGTTTTTTTGCTCATTCTACCTTCTATATAAAGTTAAGTTAATTATGATGCGATACCTAACAACTTTTTCTGCAAGACACTATAGGATAAGCAAATCAAACAAAATTATGTGCCTTAGAGTATCTACCATTTAGACCGTGAGAATTAAATTTGATTTTGATTGATAATGCATCTCTAATTATGTTGCTCATGCGTGCTAATTTTCACGACTAAGCCTTACAGCATAAATTCAGGAAAATGGAAGCACCAATATCAACACAGTACACCACATATGCTTAGTTACACTTAACCCTATGAATGCCCGCACGCACGCCCAGCCCCCACAACGTTGTGAGTAGTACAAAGCGTAGCTTTTTTTGCTCACTCTAGCTTCTATATAAAGCTAGGTTAATCCGGATAATGCCTTCAACAGGGTAACGATGCAAAAACATCACTATTGCCAGGTATAACCAACTCGAGCCAAGCCTAGGTTTTCACCACGAAGCTCGAGACCGGTTACACCACCATCGAAGTCAATCATGTGTTGTTGCCGCCACTTTTCCGCCTAACAGCTACATGTGTTGGGCTAGAACACCGATCGCCGCTGCTGCACAATCATATCCTCTATGTCAAGCCATCGTCCATGGAATGCATTTCACTGCCAAGGCAACCACCGGATCTGGAAAGAGAAACCCTCACAAGGACATTTTGGTGCCCCCACAATCTGCGGCGAGGCTGCCACTGCAGGGCAGAGTGGTCAGCACACCGTCCAACATCGAGACGAAGCACATCACCACCGACTGCCATCTCACAGGAGATAGCCTTGCCTAAACCCGTCGCCAAGGAGCTGACATAACCATATCTTGAGTAAGGTAGATCAGTTTATGGGGTCGCAATCCGCCTAGCCGCAACATCCACGTCGGATCCATCTAGGGCCTCCCCATGGCTATGGCCAGTGCGAGAAGCCGTCGAAGGGTCTACACCCGCTGACCAAAAAGGAGATGGCGACTCCGGGACCTTGGATCTGAGGAGCGGGTTGGAGGCACCAAGGTGAGGCAACGCACGTCCTCACTGCCACTGTCCACCACCGCTCTTAGCCAGACGGCATCTGACGACGACGAGGAGGGATTGAGTAGCGGAGGCAAAGGCTAGGAGCGGCTTTGGCCTCCGGAGTAGCTAAATGTTTGAAACCGTGGGTATCTTTTGGTTTTTATCTGAGTTAAATTGGCTTGCACACCATCAACTGCCAGCTCGCTTACCCACTGTCTTCTTTTCTTTTATAAGAAAAACAACCCAGCCACGCATACGGGCTTCATGAAGTGCGCGGCGTGCCGCCCCGCCTCCGCCTGCTAGTCTTCACTTAACTCAAGAAACTACTCTACTATAATGGCCAAGCCTACCTATCTTAATTACCTCTCCACTCAAAATCAATACTAGTATGTAGTAATACACTAATCATAATCAGTTGAACAGTCAACTTACATAGATGTTTCAAGGGAACACATAGATCGATCCTCAAAGAAAAAAAAACAAAGTGAACAGATACATCATATAACCTTGGATTTACACAAGATTGCAACTTATATGTTACCTTCTTAGATTTTTTTTAACTCTTTCCTGTTCATCCTAAACACCATAAAAGATAGAGGTAAAACTTCTACTGTTCATCCTAAACACTATCAAAGATATATGTTAGTGAAAGGAATGAGACAACAAATTATAATAATAAAAACATTGTAACCACATCGAGTCCGCAATAGGAAATTGAGACAAAACTTATTATCACACCACATATGCTCTGAACATTAATAAAACAATGCTATTATGATAAATCCTTCTAGACCAAAAAAACATCGAGACCCCGCTGCACACAGGGACCGAAAATCTCCCCATAATGCCTCCAGCAAGGTAACAACGCCCACACGCGCCGCCGTCGATGGTTCCGACGAAGGACGAAATCAAATTTCGCTGCCATACTCGCATCCAACACTGGCTGGACCACTGGATCCATCCCCACCGTCTTTTGCCACACCCCAAGGGAATGTTCCTACCACTGGTAAACAACCACACACTGCTGGAGTCCAAGCGATGCAACCACCACCAGGAACCGCCGCACCGCCTCCGTGGGCCCTCGACTATTGAAGAAGCCCCAACACTGCGCGGTCGACGTCAGACCGCGAATACCTACGTGGCGATCCATCCATGGCCTGCCCCCTAGAACCAAGACAGAGCAAGGCACCGCCGCCGCCATTATCCCTCGCCCCGGCTTTGCCCTGCGGCTCTCCGACGGCGGCAGCAGAAACCCTAGATCGCGGGGAGGGGGATGGGGGGGGAGACTATTTTCTCTTGATTTTCTCATGGGGACATGGAAACTAAGAAGGGGTAAAAATGGACACGAAAATTTCACTAGTGAATGTGGTAAGAGCATCTACAGCCGGACTTGGCAAATCTGACCCATATACGTCCGCGGACGCGCCCGGGCACGCCCGCAGATGCATCCGAACGGGCCCTCATATTTCCGCCCCGACATCCACATATCTTAAATCCGGATTCTCAAATCCATGCACGCCAATCATACAAGCCAATGTTGCACGTAAATAGCAAATGTTGGTACGAAGCATAGATAGTGTTTACATAAAATTTATTTTAAGTGCCAAACTCAAGCATTGGCTCCTTGGTTGCCATTGTGGGTCCACATGTGCTCCACCAGATCATTGAGTAGTTGCATATGCACCTGCCGGTCTCGGACATTCTGATGCATCTGCAAAAAGTTCAGCAGCTGAGCCGCATCTTGATCCTTCGGGATTTCAATTTGTTCTCCAGGTGCTTCAAAATCATGGGTTTGGGTTACACCATCACCCTCATCATCGATAATCATATTGTGCAGAATAACACAACATGTCATCAGCTGCCACAAAGTTTCTGATTCCCACATCATTGCAGCACTCCACACAATTCCCCAACGAGCCTGAAGCACACCGAATGCCCTCTCCACATCCTTCCTAGCCGCTTCCTGCATTGTTGCAAAGTGGCTCTGTTTATTGCCATTCGGTTCAAATATGGTCCTTATGCAATAGCTTTGCTACGGACACCCTGTGTCGTTTGATCAATCTTCTCCCTTTGATTGAGACATTGAAGTTGAGAATATGCTCCTCTTGTTGGTCCATTTCCTCTTGCATGCTCATGGGCATAATCATGTCCACTTCTTCGTTCGAATCCGACGAATCGAAGAACTCATCTTGAATCATTTGATCAAGCTCCGCCCGTCCATACTCCTCGTTCGACGAAGCATCGGAATCGATCGCTTTCCCAAACAAAATCACAAACAATCATGTCGAACAATGTGTTGAGCACATCAAGCGCAAGGCGGAGCCAGAGAGTTGCCGGACGTACCACGGTGGCGTCTGGGCCTGTTGGGAATATACCCCACGATATGACCTGCCATGTGAAACAACCCGGTGGATGGTTGGCGGTGCATAGATAACTCGGCCCATAGACCGAGTGGACGAGAAGGCCCAAAGGTCTTGAAGGCGGCTCGATGAGGGCCGACTCATAACCTGATAATCGGTGGGCTGGCTGACAGCAAAAGCAAGTAAAGTCTACTTGTTTGGAGGACAAGATAAGTAGGAAACATATTAAGACTGTAGGGGAACGTAGCAATAATTCAAAAAAATTCTACGTGTCATCAAGATCAATCTAGGAGATACTAGCAACGAGAGAGAGGGAGTGTATCTTCATACCCTTGAAGATCGCTAAGCGGAAGCGTTCAAGAGAACGGGGTTGATGGAGTCGTACTTGTCGTGATCCAAATCATCGATGATCCTAGCGCCGAACGGACGGCACCTCCGCGTTCAACACACGTACGGAATGGAGAGACGTATCCTCCTTCTTGATCCAGCAAGGGGAGAGGAGAGGTTGATGGAGATCCAGCAGCACAACGGCGTGGTGGTGGAAGCAGCGGGATCTCGGCAGGGCTTCGCCAAGCACCAACAAGAAGGAGAGGTGTCACGGATGGAGAGGGAGGCGCCAGGGACTTGGGTGCGGCTTCCCTCCCTCCCCCCACTATATATAGGACCCCTAGGGGGGCGCCGGCCCTAGGAGATCCAATCTCCAAGGGGGGCGGCGGCCAAGGGGGGGACTTGCCCCCAAGTCAGGTGGGGCGCCCCCACCCCTAGGGTTTCCAACACTAGGCGCAGGGGGGCCCATGGGGGTGCACCAGCCCACCAGGGGCTGGTTCCCCTCCCACTTTAGCCCATGGGGCCCTCCGGGATAGGTGGCACCACCCGGTGGATCCCCGGGACCCTTCCGGTGGTCCCGGTACAATACCGATTACCCCCGAAACTTTCCCGATGGCCGAAACTGGACTTCCTATATATAAATCTTCACCTCCGGACCATTCCGGAACTCCTCGTGACGTCCGGGATCTCATCCGGGACTCCGAACAACTTTCGGGTTACCGCATACTAATATCTCATAATAACTCTACTGTCACCCAACCTTAAGTGTGTAGACCCTACGGGTTCGGAAACCATGCAGACATGACCGAGACACCTCTCCGGCCAATAACCAATAGCGGGATCTGGATACCCATATTGGCTCCCACATGTTCCACGATGATCTCATCGGATGAACCACAATGTCGGGGATTCGATCAATCCCGTATTCAATTCCCTTTGTCAATCGGTATGTTACTTGCCCGAGATTCGATCGTCGGTATCCCAATACCTCGTTCAATCTCATTACCGGCAAGTCACTTTACTCGTTTTGTAACACATGATCTCGTGACTAACTCCTTAGTCACATTGAGCTCATTATGATGATGCATTACCGAGTGGGCCCAGAGATACCTCTCCGTTACACGGAGTGACAAATCCCAGTCTCGATTCGTGCCAACCCAACAGACACTTTCGGAGATACCCGCAGTGCACATTTATAGCCACCCAGTTACGTTGTGACGTTTGGTACACCCAAAGCATTCCTACGGTATCCGGGAGTTGCACAAATCTCATGGTCTAAGGAAATGATACTTGACATTAGAAAAGCTTTAGCATACGAACTACACGATCTTGTGCTAGGCTTAGGATTGGGTCTTGTCCATCACATCATTCTCCTAATGATGTGATCCCGTCATCAACGACATCCAATGTCCATGGTCAGGAAACTGTAACCATCTATTGATCAACGAGCTAGTCAACTAGAGGCTTACTAGGGACATGGTGTTGCCTATGTATCCACACATGTATCTGAGTTTCCTATCAATACAATTCTAGCATGGATAATAAACGATTATTATGAACAAGGAAATATAATAATAACTAATTTATTATTGCCTCTAGGGCATATTTCCAACAGTCTCCCACTTGCACTAGAGTCAATAATCCAGTTCACATCGCTATGTGATTAACACTCAAGGTCACATCCCCATGTGACTAACACCTAAAGAGTTTACTAGATTCAATAATCTAGTTCACATTACCATGTGATTAACACTCAATGAGTTCTGGGTTTGATCATGTTATGCTTGTGAGAGATGTTATAGTCAACGGGTCTAAACCTTTCAGATCCATGTGTGCTTTACAAATCTCTATGTCATCTTGTAGATGCAGCTACCACGCTCTTTTTTTGAAGCTATTCCAAATAACTGTTCTACTATACGAATCTGGTTTACTACTCAGAATCATCCAGATTAGTGTCAAAGATTGCATCAGCGTAACCCTTTACGGCGAACTCTTTTACCACCCCCATAATCGAGAAAATTCCTTAGTCCACTAGTTACTAAGGATAACCTTGACCGTTGTCCTGTGATCCATTCCTAGATCACACTTGTACCCCTTGACTGACTCAAGGCTTAGCACGCTTCAGGTGCGGTACACAACATTGCATACTTTAGAGCCTACGTCTAAAGTATAGGGGACGACCTTCATCCTTTCTCTCTATTCTGCCGTGGTCAGGTCTTGAGTTTTACTCAATACTCATACCTTATAACACAGCCAAGAACTCCTTCTTTGCCGATCTATTTTGAACTCCTTCAAAATTTTGTCATGGTATGTGTTCGTTTGAAAGTACTATTAAGTGATTTTGATCTATCCTTATAGATCTTGATGCTCAATGTTCAAGTAGCTTAATCTAGGTTTTCCATTAAAAACCACTTTTCAAATAACCCTGTATGCTTTCCAGAAATTCTATATCATTTCTGATCAACAACATGTTAACAACATATACTCATCAAAAATTCTATAGTGCTCCCACTCACTTCTTTGGAAATACAAGTTTCTCATAAACTTTGTATAAACCCAAAATCTTTGATCATCTCATCAAAGCGTATATTCCAATTCCGAGATGCTTAGTCCAGTCCTTAGAAGGATTGCTGGAGCTTTGCATACTTGTTAGCATCTTTCAGGATTGACAAAAACTTCTGGTTGTATCACATACAACCTTTCCTCAAGAAAAACATCGAGGAAACAATGTTTTGATATCCTATCTGCAAGATTTCATAAATAATGCAGTAACTGCTAACATAATTCCAACAGACTCTAAGCATCGCTATGAGTGAGAAAGTCTCATCGTAGTCAAATCCTTGAACTTGTCGGGAAACATCTTAACGACAAGTCGAGCTTTCTTAATGGTGACACTTACCATCATTGTCCGTCTTCCTTTTAAAATCCATCTGCACCCAACAGCCTTACGACCATCAAGTAGTTCTTTTCAAAGTCTATACTTTGTTTTATACATGGATTCTCTCTCGGATTTTATGGCCTCGAGCCATTCGTCGGAATCCGGGCCCACCATCGCTTCTCCATAGCTTGTAGGTTCATTGTTGTCTAGCAACATGACTTCCAAGATAGGATTACATACCACTCTAAAGTAGTACACATCCTTGTCGACCCATGAGGTTTGGTAGTGACTTGATCCGAAGTTTCATGATCACTATCATAAGCTTCCACTTCAATTGGTGTAGGTTCCACAGGAACAACTTCTCGTGCCCTGCTACACACTAGTTGAAGTCACGGTTCAATAACCTCATCAAGTCTCCACCATCCTCCCACTCAATTCTTTCGAGAGAAACTTTTCCTCGAGAAAGGACCCGTTTCTAGAAACAATCATTTTTGCTTCTGGATCTGAAATAGGAGGTATACCCAACTATTTTTGGGTATTCTATGAAGATGCATTTATCCGCTTTGGGTTCGAACTTTTCAGCCTGAAACTTTTTCACATAAGCGTCGCAGCCCCAAACTTTTAAGAAACGACAACTTAGGTTTCTCTAAACCATAGTTCACACAGTGTCGTCTCAACGGAATTGTGTGGTGCCTTATTTAAAGTGAATGCGGTTGTCTCTAATGCCTAACCCGTAAACGATAGTGGTAATTTGATAAGAGACATCATGGTATGCACCATATCCAAAAGGGTGCAGTTATGATGTTCGGACACACCATCACACTATGGTGTTCCAGGCGGTATTAGTTTTGAAATAATTTCCACAATGTCTTAATTGTGTGCCAAACTCATAACTCAGATATTCATCTCTATGATCATATCATAGACATTTTATCATCTTGTCACGACGATCTTCAACTTCACTCTGAAATTACTTGAACCTTTCAATAATTCAGACTTGTGTTTCATCAAGTAAATATACTCATCATCTACTCAAATCATCTGTGAAGTAAGAACATAACGATATCCACTGCGTGCCTCAGCACTTATTGGACTACACACATCAAAATGTATTACTTCCAACAAGTTGCTTTCTTGTTCCATCTTACTGAAAACGAGGCCTTTCAGTCATCTTGCCCATGTGGTATGATTTGCGTGTCTTAAGTGATTCAAAATCAAGTGAGTCCAAATGATCCATCTGTATGGAGTTTCTTCATGCATATATACCAATAGACATGGTTCACATGTCTCAGAGCATCTCCAACAGGCGCCGGTCGCGCCGTGCGCAAAAAACACATATGCCGCGCGCGCATCGGCTGGTTTGGCGCGGTGCACAGCGCTGGCTCCAGCGGCCGTGCTAAAATGCAGCGCGCGCGCGTCGCTCCAGCAACGCGCGCGACTCGCCGGTGCATTGCATATGGCATATTTCAACACAAAACGATGCACATTTTCAACACAATAAAAATTTCACACAAACAAGTTGATGAAGTTCATGCCCACAAGTTTAAAATCATGCCCACAAGTTCATCCAACCAAGTTCAAAATGCAAATCAAGTTCAATACACAAAGGAAAGACACATCATTCCTCGTCCTCGTCCTCATCTTCGGAAGATGATTCTTCCGCCTCCGAAGATGAATCTTCCTCCCTCTCCTCATCGCGCACCGCATCACGTGAAGCTCCGACGGTGTTGGCAAGATCTTCAACGGCATCTTCATGGGAATGTGTGCGAGGAGGTTCATTGAAAGACATTCCGCCCATGGTGGCCGGAGGTGCACCCATGCCTCCCATGAGAGAAGCAAAACTCATGCCTCCCATCGTGGCCATAGCGTCGGGGGGTGCTCCAAAGCCACCCATGCCACCCATGGTGCCGAAGCCACCGCCACACATGCCACCCATGGCGCCGAGGCCACCGCCACCCATGGTGCCGATGCCACCGCCACCCATTGCGCCGAGGGCACCGCCACCCATTGCGCCGAGGGCACCGCCACCCATTGCACGAACCATGGCTCTTTTTTGGATCAAGACTTCTTGTTGGGCAAGACTGGCATACTCCTTTTGCGCCACATTGAGGTTAGTTGTGTCCAAGAAGAACAAGTGCTTCTCCCATTCCAACAATCTAGTTCGCTCCTCATTGCTCACCGTCCTCTCCTCCAAAGCCACCTTCCTCTCCTCGGCCGCCACCCTCCTCTCCTCGGCCGCCAACCTTCTCTCCTCGGCCGCGGCATCTTGGGTCCTTGCCATTTTCCTCACCTCGTTGGCTTCTTTTCTTGCCTTCACAATAGCTTCCATAGCATTTTTGAGCTCATCATCTCCTTTCCTCTTCTTCTTTTCGGTTTTGTCTTTCTTGCACCCATCCGGCCGCTTTAGCTTCGAGTATGAAACCGAGTTGGGTGTGGGGCTTCTCTTGCCGTCATCACTTGATGCATCCTCCTCCTCATCATCATCATCCAACTTAATTGTTCGCTTCCGTTTGTCGCTCAAATGCAAATCATCCAAATCTTCACGCTTCTTCCATTTCTCATCATCCTTCAACACATCATAGCAATGAGGCAAAGTAAACACCCTTCCTTTCTTGATCTTCCCCTTCTTGGTTTTCCTCTCCTCTTCTTTGAACACGTTTTGCAATGTTGTACTACATGAAAACAAAGCAAGTTAGCACCAACAACAAGCAAAACAAAGGAAGTTTAGCACCAACATGTAAGATGAAATGGCACTTACTCTATCGTCCTCATTTGTGCCACTTGGGTCCAACTTGTCAACCGCCTTTTGACAAGCCGCCCACCTTTGACAATCCGAGTTGATTGTCGACCACCGGGACCTAAGTGATCGGTTGGAGCGGTCAATTCCACTCACGTTGCAAGCATCAAAGTGTTCCTTCATCCGGTTCCAATAAGCATCTCTACTTTGATCACCTCCAATGGACGGATCCCTCGACACTTGCAACCAAGTATTGCATAGTAAGATGTCATCGGTGTTGGTGTAATTGCCCGCTCTTCCTTTTGGTGCGTCGACAATGCCCTCACCCTCCTCGTCCACCTCGAACTCATGGTCTTGAAAATGCATGTCATTGGTTTGAGACCAATGCGAATTGTTGGAGCCAACACCCATCGTTGACATGTATGCATCATCATTGAGACTACAATTTTTTTTGCACAATGCAAATAAGCTATCTATATGTGACGAATGCATTCAAAAAATAACCAAAAAATGAAAAGTTAGAATTTTTTTACCTTGGAGGCATTTCGTCGAACATGTTGTGCGCGCCGGCTGCCGGCTCAACGAGTGAGCTTGCCGGCGCTTCGGCAGCCGCCGCGCCCGTCGCACGCCCCGCAAGCTTCTTCCTCTTCGCCTTGGAGGTGCCGGAGCCGTCCGCCGCCTTGTTTTTCTTCGCCGATGTCTTGCCCTTCTTTGGCCGCGCCGCATTCGGGAGCTGTAACACCCCGGATGTAATTTACCCAATATGTAATCCAACTCTTGCCGTTTCCGGCCTTAAGTTATTTTATTTCCTCGGGTTCGGGTCTTTGCCTCCGTGTGTTGTTATCGTTGTCATGCATCTCATATCATATCATCATGTGCATTGCATATGCATACGTGTTCGTCTCATGCATCCGAGCTTTTTCCCTATTGTCCGTTTTGCATTCCGGCGCTCCGTTCTCCTCCGGTGGTCATTTCTACCTTTCTTTCATGTGTGGGGATTAAACATCTCCGGATTGGACCGAGACTTGTCAAGCGGCCTTGGTTTACTACCGGTAGACCGCCTGTCAAGTTTCGTACCATTTGGACTTCGTTTGATGCTCCAACGGTTAACCGAGGGACCGAAAAGGCCTCGTGTGTGTTGCAGCCCAACACCCCTCCAATTTGGCCCAAAACCCACCAAAACCCTCTCCATCATCTAGAGCGTTCGATCACGATCGCGTGGCCGAAAACCGAACCTCATTTGGACACTCCTAGCTCCCTCTACCTCTATATATAGACCCCTCCTCGAAATTTCCGGATCCCCTCCTCCCAAACCCTAAAAATTCCGCTCCCCTCGCCGCCGGACGTGTCCAATTTGGGCCGGACACGTCCGCCCACCGCCGCCGACCAACGAGCCGCTGCCACGTGGCGCCGCCGCCTGTCCCACCGCCGGCCCGGGCGAGCCCAAGCCAGGCCCCCGCGCGGCCCGCGCGCCGGCCGCCGCCACCTCCTCGCCGCGCTCCTGCTTGCCGGCCGCTGCCACCTCCTCGCCGTGCCTCCTCGTCATCGGCGACCGCGGCAGCAACTCCGGCGGGCTCCGGTCGCCGCCCCCGCCGCACAGACGCCGCGGCCGCGCCGCCGCACGCCCCGGCCTCCTCCTCCCTCCTCGACGACCGCGACGCCGGCAAGTCCGTCTCCGGCGCCGGCCTCCCCGTCAAACCTCGTAAAACGCGCCGCCGCTATAGTACCCCTCCAGATCCAGATCGGGATCGGTTGACTTTTTGCCCGAAACCCTAATTATTTTGCTATGTTCATCGCATCGTATCTCCGCATACGTAGCTCCATTTTGGGCATATAGCATATCAAAATGTTCATCTCAGAGAGCACATCATTTCATCTCATTGCATCATTTTCATTTGAGTTCATCTTGATGCCCGAAATGCTGTTGTAAGAGTGCTATTTGAGATAATTGTCAGATCTGCTGCTCTAATTAGATATTTGTCATTTTTGCCATGATTAATGTGTGCATGCTATGCCCCTGAGCTCTACATGTGTTTTGTTATATGTTTTGCCATCTATCCAGAGGTGCAACCCATGTATTTTTGTGATGTGTGTGGTGACTAGCACAACCTTGCAAAGTGGTGCATTCGTTAATGCCGATTTCAGGGACTTAGCATTTCCACCAAGTCCTTGATCTGCTTATCTCAATATGCCATATGTTCATGTTGTTTCCTAGTGATCCGTGCCTCTTTTGAGGATGATCAGTAAGATGTTTTGTTAATATTGTAGTGCTCTATCCATCCATGTCTTTGTTTGCATTTATGGAGCACCCTAGCTTGAGTCAATCGAGCTCTACTTTTGCTATTTCGTGAATCTGGGCAGATTGTCTACTTGTTAGCGATTTTGCCGAGGATGTTGTAGTTGATCCGTGCATGCTATGTTATTGTTCTTGCCATGTCTAGCTTGTAAAATGTGTATTCTTGATGGGTGTATGCTTAGATTGTCATGACTTGCTCTGTAGTGAGTGCATCGAGCTCGTAAACATGCCTACTTGATATCTGTTTTGCATGCTCCAGTTTTTCACTAAGTCCGTGATCTGTTTATGTCTTTGCCATGTTCACATGCTTGCAAATGTATTTTCTGATCCCTTTTGTCTCAAGGTCACTAAGGGACTTTTGTTAAGCTCTTTGAGTAGCTCCATGCCATGCTTTACTTTGCCATGTTCAGCACCTGTAGCATATAGTTTTCATGCTCCAAAGCATGCTACCTGATCTGAAATTCCAGACAAGTGTTAATTTCTCTAAGTCTGAAATCTGTTTACCAAATGCCTTTTTGCCATGCTTGTTTGAACCTGTTAATGGATGAATTGGCCGTAGCTCAGTGTTCATCTTTTGTTAATCATCATGAGTGGATCCCTGCCATGTATTTTGTTGTCATGTTTGGGTGCTGTAGCATGTTCATCTTGTTGCATTTAGATGGCTACTTGTTGTATATCGCAGACCGTGGTCATATTTGAATTGCTTGCCATTTCCAAACCGTAACTCCGATTCCGGTGATCTTTATATCGTTTTCAAGCTATTTCATCTCACCTTTCCAGTGGCACACATGGATTTCCAAGTTGAGGCCAGGTTCATTCATTCCTTGTCAAATCTTGCATATGCATCCCATATCGCATCCCGCATAGCATACCATCTTTGCATCATTTTGTTTGAGCTTTGCACGTGGTTGATTCTGTTCCATTTGCTTGTTTGTCTTGTTTGGGTAGAGCCAGGAGACGAGTTCGCTAACGAGGAGCCCGTTGAGTTTGCTTTCGAGGATCCAGTCAACTCTGACAACTTTGCAGGCAAGATGATCATACCCTCGAAATCACTACTATCTTTGCTTTGCTAGATGCTCGCTCTTTTGCTATGCCTACGCTATGATACCTACCACTTGCTTATCATGCCTCCCAAATTGCCATGTCAAACCTCTAACCCACCATGTCATAGCAAACCGTTGATTGGCTATGTTACCGCTTTGCTCAGCCCCTCTTATAGCGCTACTAGTTGCAGGTGAAGATTGGAGGCCGTTCCTTGTTGGAACATTATTTACTTGTTGGGATATCATTATATTATCTTGTTATCTTAATGCATCTATATACTTGGTAAAGGGTGGAAGGCTCGGCCTCTCGCCTAGTGTTTTGTTCCACTCTTGCCGCCCTAGTTTCCGTCATATCGGTGTTATGTTCCCGGATTTTGCGTTCCTTACGCGGTTGGGTGATAATGGAAACCCCTTGACAGACCGCCTTGAATAAAACTCCTCCAGCAATGCCTAACCTTGGTTTTACCATTTGCCACCTAGCCTTTTCCCTTGGGTTTCGCGGACTCAAGGGTCATCTTATTTTTAAACCCTCGGGCCAGTGCTCCTCTGAGCGTTGGTCCAACCTAGAGCACCGTGCGGGGCCGTCCCTTGGCAACTTGGGTTACGTTGGCTCCCGTACGCTTAGCTTATCCGGTGTGCCCTGAGAACAAGATATGTGCAGCTCCTATCGGGATTTGTCGGCACAGCGGGTGGTGTTGCTGGACTTGTTTTACCATTGTCGGAGTTGTCTTGTAGAACCGGGATACCGAGTCTGATCGGAATGTCTCGGGAGGAGGTCTATTCCTTCGTTGATCGTGAGAGCTTGTCATGGGCTAAGTTGGGACTCCCCTGCAGGGATTTGAACTTTCGAAAGCCGTGCCTGCGGTTATGGGCAGATGGGAATTTGTTAATGTCCGGTTGTAGATAACTTGAACCTTAACTTAATTAAAAAGAATCAACTGTGTGAGTTACCGTCATGGTCTCTTTTCGGCGAAGTCCGGGAAGTGAACACGGTGTTGGAGTAATGCTTGCCACAGGTTGCCCTCTAGTTATCGTACGCGCTTTGCCCTCTCTTCTCGCTCTCTTTTGCGAATATGTTAGCCACCATATATGCTAGTCGCTTGCTGCAGCTCCACATATTTACCTTGCCTTACCTATAAGCTTAAATAGTCTTGATGGCGAGGGTGCGAGATTGCTGAGTCCCTGTGGCTCACAGATTACTTCCAAACCAGTTGCAGGGCCTGATGATTCCGTTCCAGATGACGCGCTTGAGCTCAAGTGGGAGTTCGACGAGGACTCATGCCGATACTAGGTGTCTTTCCCCGATGATCCGTAGTGGTGCCCAGTTGGGGTGATCAGGACCGTGTCGCATGTTGGGCTATCTCTACTACGTGTCTTTCCCCGATGATCAGTAGTGGTGCCCAGTTGGGGTGATCAGCACCGTGTCGCATGTTGGGCTATCTTTTATTTTGGCGCCGTAGTCGGGCCATGAGTGTTTGAATGTTGTAATGCTATTTATGTACTTTGATTGACGTGGCGAGTGTAAGCCAACTATGTTTCTCCCCTTTTATTATCTATATTACATGAGATGTTGTGAAGATTGCCTAACTTGCAACATTGCTTTCAATGCGGTTATGCCTCTAAGTCGTGCCTCGACACGTGGGAGCTATAGCCGCATCGAGGGCGTTACAAGTTGGTATCAGAGCCTTCCCCGACCTTAGGAGCCCCCATTGCTTGATCGTTTTTAGCAGTCGTTGTTGAGTCTAGAAAAATGTTTTGAGTCATTTAGGAATTATATATCAGAGAGTTTAGGAATTCTTTTTACTCCCCAGTCTCCTCATCGCTCTGGTAAGGCATCCTGACGTAGAGTTTTGACTATTCTCTTCTCAAATTTCACAAAAAAAAATTAGGATCACGCGGGTATCTTGGAATTGTTCCGATGGTTTTGTGACGAGAACATTGTTCTTGGTGCCTCCTGTCTTTAGGGGTTGTGGCAGTGTCCTGGGGAGTTGAGCTCCGAGGTGTTGTCGTCACAATTTTATCGTTGCAGTTCTGGAATACTTGAGTTTAGTACACCGACATCGAAAATCTCTTTTATGCAGTTCGTTGGTGAGATAACCTCGACGCCACCCAGTACTGGGGCGGGAGTTCGGGAGTATTGCCATAACTTGTATAACAGATGCTTTTCGAAGGTTGAGGTAGATGGTTTCCGAAGTTTTCTCGGTTATGTGTTGAAGGATGGATACAGCTGGATGTAGGATTTGCTAGCTTTGGGTGAGATATTATGCTTCCCTTGTATCCCCAACACCTGATTGCATAACCGGAAAGGTTCGGGAGTTTCATAGGTGGGAATTCTTGTAGCTCTAGTTCTTCTTCCACGGATATTTGGTTTGAGATTGGGATTTCTTACCGAGTATTTGTTCTTGATCCGTACCTTGTTGATTTATTCCTCTACCTAAATTCGAAGTGGCTTCTCAATTTCTGGATATGTGACCATTTCAAGTGGAATGCATTCGTTCATTTTGTTCGGATGTGAAGACTATTGTTGCAATTTCAACCCGTTTGATTCAGCTTCATATTATCTGTCAATGTGCTAACGGTTGTCACCCTCTTCAGGATGGTTCCCGCTAAGAGCAGCAATCAGAATCAGAATCAAAATCAGGATCCGCCACCACCTCCACCTCCTCCGGAGGCATGGCAAGCTGTGATGGCCGCAACCAATGCAAACACGCAGTTGATCATGCAAATTCTTCAAGAGCGCAATCAAGCGAACCAAGGCAACCAAGGCAACAATCAGAATCACTTTGCTACACTCAACCAGTTCCTTGCTAACGGGCCAAAGACTTTCAGCAATTGTGTTGAGGCAACTGATGCTGACGATTGGCTCGTGGATCTGTGCAAGCATTTCAAGTGCAGTAATGTCAGGCCTGAGGACTTTGTCAAGTTTGCTTCCTTCCAACTCAAAGACCAAGCTGCAGAATGGTTCCAGCAGTACAAGGATTCCAGAGGAGGCCGTCTGATTACCTGGGATGAATTCCGTCAAGATTTCAAAGTTCATCATATTCCTTAGAGCGTGGTTGAAAGCAAGCGTGAGGAATCCCGCAACCTGAAGCAAGGCTCTTTGTCTATCTATGACTACAACAAGTTGTTTCAGAAGCTCGCCCGCTTTGCTAAGCAGGACGTCCCTGATGAGAAGAGCATGATATACCAGTTCAGGGGTGGTCTCAGAGAAGAAATCCAGCTAGCTCTTGTTCTCTTTGAGCCCTTGAGGTACGATGAGTTCTACAACATGGCATTGAAGAAAGAGGCTGCTCAACTGAGGTGTGATGCTTCCAAGAAGCGAGTCAGAGATGCTACTCCTTCTTCCTCTACTCAAGTGGCCAAGCAGCAGAAGTATTGGCTTCCTCCTCCTCCGTTCCGTCAGCCGTATCAACAGAAGAGCAAAGGTGGCAGTGGATCTTCCCACCCACCCAACCCTGGCTTTCAGAACAAGACTTTGTCTCAAGCTCCAAGATCGAGTGATCCGTATCACCGTCCGCTTTTAGAGGTCACATGCAACAAGTGCCAACAGAAGGGTCACTATACCAACAAGTGCTTCAATCATAGGCGCCTTCCTCCTCCTCCTCCTCCTGTGAGATCGGCAAGTACAGTTGTGGTCAAGCATAACCCCAAGCACGCCAAGGTCAACTTGCTAAATGCAGCTCAGGCAAAGGACTTATCAGATGTCATCATGGGTAACTTTCCAGTTAACTCTTTTCCCGCAAAAGTTCTTTTTGACACTGGTGCATCACATTGTTTCATGTCAAGATCATTTGTTTCCAAGCATGACTTTGTTTTGCAAATGTTGGGTAAACCTATGGGAGTGGTTTCTCCGGCTAAGTCTATGAGGGCTACTTCAATAGTCCCAGATGTTTCTATCATGATGGGTGATTTCAAGTTTCTGGCTTCTCCAATGGTCCTTGGTAATTCGGATATTGATCTTATTCTCGGAATGGATTGGCTTTCTAAGCACAAGGCTCAGCTTGATTGTGCAGCCAGGCAGATTCAATTGACTCATTCATCTGAGGATGTAATTGTCTTTGCCACAAATGACGATACCATCCGTCTGGTTTCTCTCAATGAGAAGGGTGAACTGGATGCCATCTCGCAAATTCCAGTCGTTTGCGAATATCAAGACGTCTTTCCGGAAGAGCTTCTAGGAATGCCTCCGCACCAGCCAGTTGAATTCGTCATCGATCTTGAGCCTGGCACGGAACCAGTGTGCAAGCGTCCTTACAAGCTCGGACCTGAAGAGTTGAAGGAGCTGAAGAAGCAACTCGATATTCAAGAGAGAATGGGTCTCATCCGACCTAGTTCTTCTCCGCGGGGTTATGGTGTTCTTTTTGTGAAGAATAAGGATGGAATGGACCGACTTTGTGTTGACTACCGTCCATTGAACAAGAAGACTATCAGGAACAAATACCCACTTCCCAACATCAACGAGTTGTTCGAACAACTCAAAGGTGCCCAAGTATTCTCCAAGCTTGATCTCCGTATGGGTTATCATCAGATTCGAATCCGTGAGCAAGATATTCCCAAGACGGCTTTCAGGACAAGCTATGGTTCATATGAATACACTGTCATGTCTTTTGGCCTCGTCAACGCTCCTCCGACTTTCTCTCGCATGATGAACTTCATCTTCAACGCCTACACCAATGACTTCGTTTTGGTCTATCTCGACGACATTCTGGTCTTTTCGAAGAACAAGGAAGATCATGCCAAGCACTTGCGTTTGGTACTCGATAAGCTCAGGGAACACCAGTTCTACGCCAAGTTCTCCAAGTGCGAATTTTGGCTCGATGAGGTTCTTTATCTTGGTCATATCATCTCTGCCAAGGGCATTGCGGTGAATCCTAAGAAGGTGTCTGCAATTGTGAATTGGGAACCACCTCAGAACGTGAAGCAACTCCGTAGCTTCCTTGGTCTCGCAAGCTACTGTCGAAGACTCATTGAAAACTTTTCTAAGATCGCGAAGCCTCTCTCAAATCTTCTCCAGAAGCACGTCAAGTACGTTTGGTCTCCAGAATGTGACATCGCTTTCAACACTTTGAAATAGAAATTGGTCACTGCTCCAGTTCTGACTCCTCCTAATGAATCCAAACCGTACGAGGTCTTTTGCGATGCCTCTCTCCAAGGTCTTGGCGCAGTGTTGATGCAAGAGAAGAAAGTTGTGGCTTATACCTCTTGCCAGTTGAAGCCCAATGAGAAGAACTACCCCACTCATGACCTTGAGTTGGCGGCAGTTGTGCATGCTCTTTTGACTTGGAGACATCTCTTATTGGGAAGAAAAGTGGACATCTTCACTGACCACAAGAGTCTCAAGTACATCTTCACTCAGCCTAATCTCAACCTCAGGCAGACTCGATGGGTCGAAATGATTCAAGAGTATAATCCGAGTATCGAGTATACTCCAGGCAAGGCCAATGTGATTGCTGACGCATTGAGCAGGAAGGCTTATTGCAACAGTCTGATTCTCAAGCCTTATCAACCCGAGCTTTGTGAAGCTTTCCGCAAACTTAATCTGCAAGTTGTTCCTCAAGGTTTCCTCGCCAACCTTCAAGTCTCTCCTACCTTGGAAGACCAAATTCGCCAAGCCCAGCTTCTTGATGCTATGGTGAAGAAGGTGAAAATTGGGATTGCCAAGAGTCAACCCAAGTACAAGTGCTACCGCCTTGATGACAAGGATACTCTCTTCTTCGAGGATCGTATTGTTGTGCCCAAAGGTGACCTTCGTAAAGTGATCATGAACGAGGCTCACAATTCTCTCCTCTCCATCCACCCCGGGAGCACGAAGATGTATCAGGACCTCAAGCAGGCTTATTGGTGGACTCGAATGAAGCGCGAGATTGCTCAGTTCGTGAATGAATGTGATTTCTGCAGAAGAGTGAAGGCAGAACACCAAAGGCCAGCTGGTCTCCTCCAACCTCTTGCCATTCTAGAATGGAAGTTTGACCACATTGAGATGGACTTCGTGACTGGGTTTCCAAAGTCCAAGCGTGGCAATGATGCTATATTCGTTTTCATTGACAAACTCACTAAAGTGGCTCATTTTCTGCCTATCAAAGAGTCAATCACTGCAGCTCAATTGGCGGAGCTCTATACCTCTCGAATTGTCTCTCTGCACGGTATTCCACAAGTGATCTCTTCAGACCGTGGCAGCATCTTTACCTCCAAGTTTTGGGATTCTTTTCAGAAGGCCATGGGCACCAACATCCGCTTCAGCACAGCTTTCCATCCTCAAACTAGCGGTCAAGTCGAGCGTGTCAACCAGATTCTTGAAGATATGCTCAGGGCTTGTGTGATCTCCTTCGGCATGAAGTGGGAGGATTGTCTTCCATATGCTGAATTCTCCTACAACAACAGTTTTCAAGCAAGTTCGGGCAAGGCCCCATTTGAAATTCTGTATGGCAGGAAGTGTCGTACCCCTCTCAACTGGTCTGAAACCGGTGAACGTCAGCTTCTCGGAAATGACTTAATCACAGAGGCAGAGGAGATGTGCAAAGTCATTCGAGATAACCTCAAAGCAGCCCAATCCCGCCAGAAGAGCTACTATGATAGTAAGCACCGTGATTTGGCTTTCGAGATCGGAGATCATGTTTACCTCCGCGTCTCTCCAATGAAAGGTACTCGTCGCTTCGGTATCAAAGGGAAGCTTGCCCCTAGATACATGGGACCTTTCAAGATCGTCAGCAAGAGAGGCGATCTCGCCTATCAACTCGAGCTTCCTTCAAACTTTGCAAATGTGCATGACGTGTTCCATGTCTCTCAGCTTCGAAAGTGCTTCAAGACTCCTGAACGCACTGTCAACTTCGAAGACATTGAGCTCCAAGAAGATCTCTCTTATCGTGAGCACCCCATTGCTATCCTTGAAGAGACTGAACGCAAGACTCGCAACAAGTCAATCAAATTCCTCAAAGTCAAGTGGTCACACCATTCCGACCATGAAGCTACCTAGGAACACGAGGATCACCTCCGTTCTGAGTACCCGGCGTTCTTTCAGTCCTAGATCTCGAGATGAGATCCTTTCGTAGTGGTGGAGTGTTGTAACACCCCGGATATAATTTACCCAATATGTAATCCAACTCTTGTCGTTTCCGACCTTAAGTTATTTTATTTCCTCGGGTTCGGGTCTTTGCCTCCGTGTGTTGTTATCGTTGTCATGCATCTCATATCATATCATCATGTGCATTGCATTTGCATACGTGTTCGTCTCATGCATCCGAGCATTTTCCCCGTTGTCCGTTTTGCATTCCGGTGGTCAATTCTACCTTTCTTTCGCGTGTGGGGATTAAACATCTCCGGATTGACCGAGACTTGTCAAGCGGCCTTGGTTTACTACCGGTAGACCGCCTGTCAAGTTTCGTACCATTGGACTTCATTTGATGCTCCAACGGTTAACCAAGGGACCGAAAAGGCCTCGTGTGTGTTGCAGCCCAACACCCCTCCAATTTGTCCCAAAACCCACCAAAACCCTCTCCATCATCTAGAGCGTTCGATCACGATCGCGTGGCCGAAAACTGCACCTCATTTGGACACTCCTAGCTCCCTCTACCTCTATATATAGACTCCTCCTCGAAATTTCCAGATCCCTTCCTCCCAAACCCTAAAAATTCCGCTCCCCTCGCCGCCGGACGTGTCCGATTTGGGCCGGACACGTCCGCCGCCGACCAACAAGCCGCTGCCACATGGCGCCGCCGCCTGTCCCGCCTCCAGCCCGGGCGAGCCCGAGCCGGGCCCCCGCGCGGCCCGCGCGCCGGCCGCCGCCACCTCCTCGCCGCGCTCCCGCTCGCCGGCCGCCGCCACCTCCTCGCCGCGCCTCCTCGTCGTCGGCGACTGCGGCAGCAACTCCGGCGGGCTCCGATCGCCGCCCCCGCCGTGCCCCCGCCGCACCGACGCCGCGGCCGCGCCGCCGCACGCCCTGGCGAGCCCCGACCTCCTCCTCCCTCCTCGTCGACCGTGACGCCGGCAAGTCCGACTCCGGTGCCGGCCTCCCCGTCGAACCTTGTAAAATGCGCCGCCGCTACAGTACCCCTCCAGATCCAGATCGGGATCGGTTGACTTTTTGCCCAAAACCCTAATTATTTTGCTATGTTCGTCGCATCGTATCTCCGCATCCGTAGCTCCGTTTTGGGCATATAGCATATCAAAATGTTCGTCTCAGAGAGCACATCATTTCTTCTCATTGCATCATTTTCATTTGAGTTCATCTCGATGCCCGAAATGCTATTGGAAGAGTGCTATTTGAGATAATTGTCAAATCTGCTGCTCTAATTAGATATTTGTCATTTTTGCCATGATTAATGTGTGCATGCTATGCCCCTGAGCTCTACATGTGTTTTGTTATATGTTTTGCCATCTATCCAGAGGTGCAACCCATGTATTTTTGTGATGTGTGTGTTGACTAGCACAACCTTGCAAAGTGGTGCATTCATTAATGCTGATTTCAGGGACTTAGCATTTCCACTAAGTCCTTGATCTGTTTATCTCAATATGCCATATGTTCATGTTGTTTCCTAGTGATCCGTGCCTCTTTTGAGGATGATCAGTAAGGATGTTTTGTTAATCTTGTAGTGCTCTATCCATCCATGTCTTTGTTTGCATTTATGGAGCACCCTAGCTTGAGTCAATCGAGCTCTACTTTTGCTATTTCGTGAATCTGGGTAGATTGTCTACTTGTTAGCGATTTTGTCGAGGATGTTGTAGTTGATCCGTGCATGCTATGTTATTGTTCTTGCCATGTCTAGCTTGTATAATGTGTATTCTTGATGGGTGTATGCTTAGATTGTCATGACTTGCTCTGTAGTGAGTGCATCGAGCTCGTAAACATGCCTACTTGATATCTGTTTTGCATGCTCCAGTTTTTCACTAAGTCTGTGATCTGATTATGTTTTTGCCATGTTCACATGCTTGCAAATGTATTTTCTGATCCCTTTTGGCTCAAGGTCACTAAGGGACTTTTGTTAAGCTCTTTGAGTAGCTCCATGCCATGCTTTACTTTGCCATGTTCAGGTCCTGTAGCATATAGTTTTCATGCTCCAAAGTGTGCTACCTGATCTGAAATTCCAGACAAGTGTTAATTTCACTAAGTCTGAGATCTGTTTATCAAATGCATTTTTGCCATGCTTGTTTGAACCTGTTAATGGATGAATTGGCCGTAGCTCAGTGTTCATCTTTTGTTAAGCATCATGAATGGATCCCTGCCATGTATTTGTTGTCATGTTTGGGTGCTGTAGCATGTTCATCTTGTTGCATTTAGATGGCTACTTGCTGTAAATCGCAGACCGTGGTCATATTTGAATTGCTTGCCATTTCCAAACCGTAACTCCGATTCCGGTGATCTTTATATCGTTTTCAAGCGATTTCATCTCACCTTTCCAGTGGCACACTTGGATTTCCAAGTTGAGGCCAGGTTCATTCATTCCTTGTCAAATCTTGCATATGCATCACATATCGCATCCCGCATAGCATACCATCTTTGCATCATTTGTTTGAGCTTTGCACGTGGTTGATTGTGTCCTTGTTGCTTGTTTGTCTTGTTTGGGTAGAGCCGGGAGACGAGTTCGCTAACGAGGAGCCCGTTGAGTTTGCTTTCGAGGATCCAGTCAACTCTGACAACTTTGCAGGCAAGATGATCATACCCTCGAAATCACTACTATCTTTGCTTTGCTAGATGCTCGCTCTTTTGCTATGCCTATGCTACGATGCCTACCACTTGCTTATCATGCCTCCCAAATTGCCATGTCAAACCTCTAACCCACCATGTCCTAGCAAACCGTTGATTGGCTATGTTACCGCTTTGCTCAGCCCCTCTTATAGCGTTGCTAGTTGCAGGTGAAGATTGGAGACCGTTCCTTGTTGGAACATTATTTACTTGTTGGGATATCATTATATTATCTTGTTATCTTAATGCATCTATATACTTGGTAAAGGGTGGAAGGCTCGGCCTCTCGCCTAGTGTTTTGTTCCACTCTTGCCGCCCTAGTTTCCGTCATATCGGTGTTATGTTCCCGGATTTTGCGTTCCTTACGCGGTTGGGTGATAATGGGAACCCCTTGATAGTTCGCCTTGATTAAAGCTCTTCCAGCAATGCCCAACCTTGGTTTTACCATTTGCCACCTAGCCTTTTTCCCTTGGGTTTCGCGGACTCAAGGGTCATCTTATTTTTAAACCCCCCGGGCCAGTGCTCCTCTGAGCGTTGGTCCAACCTAGAGCACCGTGCGGGGCCGTCCCTTGGCAACTTGGATTACGTTGGCTCCCGTACGCTTAGCTTATCCGATGTGCCCTGAGAACGAGATATGTGCAGCTCCTATCGGGATTTGTCGGCACAGCGGGTGGTGTTGCTGGACTTGTTTTACCATTGTCTGAGTTGTCTTGTAGAACCGGGATACCGAGTCTGATCGGAATGTCTCGGGAGGAGGTCTATTCCTTCGTTGACCGTGAGAGCTTGTCATGGGCTAAGTTGGGACTCCCCTGCAGGGATTTGAACTTTCGAAAGCCGTGCCCGCGGTTATGGGCAGATGGGAATTTGTTAATGTCCGGTTGTAGATAACTTGAACCTTAACTTAATTAAAAAGAATCAACTGTGTAAGTTACCGTGATGGTCTCTTCTCGGCGGAGTCTAGGAAGTGAACACGGTGTCGGAGTAATGCTTGCCGCAGGTTGCCCTCTAGTTACTCGTACGCGCTTTGCCCTCTCTTCTCGCTCTCTTTTGCGAATAGGTTAGCCACCATATATGCTAGTCGCTTGCTGCAACTCCACATATTTACCTTACCTTACCTATAAGCTTAAATAGTCTTGATCGCGAGGGTGCGAGATTGCTGAGTCCCTGTGGCTCACAGATTACTTCCAAACCAGATGTAGGGCCTGATGATTCCTTTCCAGATGACGCGCTTGAGCTCAAGTGGGAGTTCGACGAGGACTCACGCTGATACTACATGTCTTTCCCTGATGATTAGTAGTGGTGCCCAGTTGGGGTGATCGGGACCATGTCGCATGTTGGGTTATCTTTTATTTTGGCGCCGTAGTCGGGCCATGAGTGTTTGAATGTTGTAATGCTATTTATGTACTTTGATTGACGTGGCGGGTGTAAGCCAACTATGTTTCTCCCCTTTTATTATCTATATTACATGGGATGTTGTGAAGATTGCCTAACTTGCGACATTGCTTTCAATGCGGTTATGCCTCTAAGTCGTGCCTCGACACGTGGGAGCTATAGCCGCATCGAGGGCGTTACAGGAGCTTTGAGGAGGAGGGGGCGGCGGCTCGAGGCCGGCGCCGGCGCGACGCCACCCGCCACCGAGGTCATCCGCGGCAGCATGAAGAGGCCGCGCGCGAGGCCGCTCGTCGGAGGAGCTCCGGCAGAGGCGAGGCCAACGCCACCCGGGCTAGGGTTTGTGGTGGCGGCGGTGGCAGGGGAGGGGTCGCGGCTATAGGATGGGGTGAGCGGGGTGCCGGCGCGTGCATTCATGGGTGTGGGTCGCCGGCGCCGGCGCGCGCGGGGCTTTGGAGGGGGAGAAGAAGAGCGCAGCGCGAGCGTCGTGTGTGCCGCGCATGGAAGCGGGCGCCGCAAATACACCGCGCGACGTACCGCTTCCTAGCGCACACCCAACTGCTTATACCGCGCGCGCGGTTATTGAGCGCCCGCTGGAGCCATCCGCCGGGTTGCGCGCGCGCTAAAACGGGGGATTTTGCGGCACGGCGCCTGTTTAGCGCGCCTGTTGGAGATGCTCTCAATCCTTTCAAAAACGAGTGAGTCCAAAGATCCATCAACATGGAGCTTCTTCATGCGTTTTATACCAACATGACTCAAATGGCAGTGCCACAAGTATGTGGTACTATCATTACTATCTTATATCTTTTGGCATGAACATGTGTATCACTATGATCGAGATTCAATAAACCATTTATTTTAGGTGCAAGACCATTGAAGGTATTATTCAAGTAAACAGAGTAACCATTATTCTCCTTAAATGAATAACCGTATGGCGATAAACATAATCCAATCGTGTCTATGCTCAACGCAAACACCAAATAACAATTATTTAGGTTTAACACCAATATCGATGGTAGAGGGAGCGTGCGATGTTTGATCACATCAACCTTGGAAACACTTTCAACATATCTGAGGGAAATATGCCCTAGAGGCAATAATAAAGTTATTATTTATTTCCTTATATCATGATAAATGTTTATTATTCATGCTAGAATTGTATTAACCGGAAACATAATACATGTGTGAATACATAGACAAACAGAGTGTCACTAGTATGCCTCTACTTGACTAGCTCGTTAATCAAAGATGGTTATGTTTCCTAACCATGAACAAAGAGTTGTTATTTGATTAACGGGATCACATCATTAGGTGAATGATCTGATTGACATGACCCATTCCATTAGCTTAGCACCCGATCGTTTAGTATGTTGCTATTGCTTTCTTCATGACTTATACATGTTCCTATGACTATGAGATTATGCAACTCCCGTTTGCCGGAGGAACACTTTGTGTGCTACCAAACGTCACAACGTAAATGGGTGATTATAAAGGTGCTCTACAGGTGTCTCCAAAGGTACATGTTGGGTTGGCGTATTTCGAGATTAGGATTTGTCACTCCGATTGTCGGAGAGGTATCTCTGGGCCCTTTCGGTAATGCACATCACATAAGCCTTGCAAGCATTGCAACTAATGAGTTAGTTGTGAGATGATGTATTATGGAATGAGAAAAGAGACTTGCCGGTAACAAGATTGAACTAGGTATTGAGATACCGACGATCGAATCTCGGGCAAGTAACATACCGATGACAAAGGGAACAACGTATGTTGTTATGCGGTCTGACCGATAAAGATCTTCGTAGAATATGTAGGAGCCAATATGAGCATCCAGGTTCCCCTATTGGTTATTGACCGGAGACGTGTCTCAGTCATGTCTACATTGTTCTCGAACCCGTAGGGTCCGCACGCTTAAGGTTTCGATAACAGTTATATTATGAGTTTATGAGTTTTGATGTACCAAAGTTAGTTCAGAGTCCCAGATGTGATCACGGACATGACGAGGAGTCTTGAAATGGTCGACATGAAGATTGATATATTGGACGGCTATATTCAGACACCGGAAGTGTTCCGGGTGATTTCGGAGAAAACCGGAGAGCCGGAGGGTTACCGGAACCCCCCGGGAGAAGTAATGGGCCATATGGGCCTTAGTGGAAAGAGAGAGGGGCAGCCAAAGGTGGGCTGCGCGCCTCCTCCCCCTGGTCCGAATTGGACTAGGAGAGGGGGGGCGGCACCCCCCCTTTCCCTCTCCCTCCCCACTTCCTTCCCCCTCCTAGTAGGAGTCCTACTCCTACTAGGAGGAGGACTCCTCCTTGGCGCGCCTATAGGGCCGGCCGGCCTCCTCCCCTTGCTCCTTTATATACGGGGGCAAGGGGCACCCCTAGACACACAAGTTGATCCACGTGATCATATTCTTAGCCGTGTGCGGTGCCCCCTTCCACCATAGTCCTCGATAATATTGTAGTGGTGCTTAGGCGAAGCCCTGCGACGGTAGTGCATCAAGATCGTCACCACGTCGTCGTGCTGACTGAACTCTTCCCCGACACTTTGCTGGATCGGAGTGCGGGGATCGTCATCGAGCTGAACGTGTGCTAGAACTCGGAGGTGCCGTAGTTTCGGTGCTTGATCGGTCGGGCCGTGGAGACGTACGACTACATCAACCAAATGCTTCCGTTGTCGATCTACAAGGGTGCGTAGATCACACTCTCCCCTCTCATTGCTATGCATCACCATGATCTTGCGTGTGCGTAGGAAATTTTTTGAAATTACTACGTTCCCCAACAGTGGCATCTGAGCCTAGGTTTTATATGTTGATGTTATATGCATGAGTAGAACACAAGTGAGTTGTGGGCGATATAAGTCATACTGCTTACCAGCATGTCATACTTTGGTTCGGCGGTATTGTTGGACGAAGCGGCCCGGACCGACATTACGCGTACGCTTACGCAAGACCGGTTCTCCCGACGTGCTTTGCACATAGGTGGCTTGCGGGTGACAGTTTCTCCAACTTTAGTTGAACCGAGTGTGGCTACGCCCGGTCCTTGCGAAGGTTAAAACAGCACCAACTTGACAAACTATCGTTGTGGTTTTGATGCGTAGGTAAGATTGGTTCTTGCTTAAGCCCGTAGCAGCCACGTAAAACTTGCAACAACAAAGTAGAGGACGTCTAACTTGTTTTTGCAGGGCATGTTGTGATGTGATATGGTCAAGACATGATGCTAAAATTTTATTGTATGAGATGATCATGTTTTGTAACCGAGTTATCGGCAACTGGCAGGAGCCATATGGTTGTCGCTTTATTGTATGCAATGCAATCGCGCTGTAATGCTTTACTTTATCACTAAGCGGTAGCAATAGTCGTGGAAGCATAAGATTGGCGAGACGACAACGATGCTACGATGGAGATCAAGGTGTCGCGCCGGTGACGATGGTGATCACGACGGTGCTTCGAAGATGGAGATCACAAGCACAAGATGATGATGGCCATATCATATCACTTATATTGATTGCATGTGATGTTAATCTTTTATGCATTTTATCTTGCTTTTATTGACGGTAGCACTATAAGATGATCTCTCACTAATTATCAAGAAGTGTTCTCTCTGAGTATGCACCGTTGCGAAAGTTCTTCGTGCTGAGACACCACGAAATGATCGGGTGTGATAGGCTCTACGTTCAAATACAACGGGTGCAAAACAGTTGCACACGCGGAATACTCAGGTTATACTTGACGAGCCAAGCATATACAAATATGGCCTCGGAACACGGAGACCGAAAGGTCGGAGACCAAATAGGGTCCGCACGCTTAAGGTTTCGATGACAGTTATATTATGAGTTTATGAGTTTTGATGTACCGAAGTTAGTTCGGAGTCCCGGATGTGATCACGGACATGACGAGGAGTCTCGAAATGGTCGAGACATGAAGATTGATATATTGGACGGCTATATTCGGACACCGGAAGTGTTCCGGGTGATTTCGGAGAAAACCGGAGAGCCGGAGGGTTACCGGAACCCCCCCCCCCCCCGGGAGAAGTAATGGGCCATATGGGCCTTAGTGGAAAGAGAGAGGGGCAGCCAAAGGTGGGCCGCGCGCCTCCTCCCCCTGGTCCGAATTGGACTAGGAGAGGGGGGGCGGCGCCCCCCCTTTCCCTCTCCCTCCCCACTTCCTTCCCCCTCCTAGTAGGAGTCCTACTCCTACTAGGAGGAGGACTCCTCCTTGGCGCGCCTATAGGGCCGGCCGGCCTCCTCCCCTTGCTCCTTTATATACGAGGGCAGGGGGCACCCCTAGACACACAAGTTGATCCACGTGATCATATTCTTAGCCGTGTGCGGTGCCCCCTTCCACCATAGTCCTCGATAATATTGTAGCGGTGCTTAGGCGAAGCCCTGCGATGGTAGTGCATCAAGATCGTCACCACGCCGTCGTGCTGATGGAACTCTTCCCCGACACTTTGCTGGATCGGAGTGCGGGGATCGTCATCGAGCTGAACGTGTGCTAGAACTCGGAGGTGCCGTAGTTTCGGTGCTTGATCGGTCGGGCCGTGGAGACGTACGACTACATCAACCAAACGCTTCCATTGTCGATCTACAAGGTTACGTAGATCACACTCTCCCCTCTCGTTGCTATGCATCACCATGATCTTGCGTGTGCGTAGGAATTTTTTTGAAATTACTACGTTCCACAACAATATCGTCATCTCACCTTTAGCTAGTCTTCGTAGTCTTTTATTTCGAGTTACTAACACTTAGGAACCGAACCGGTATTTATTACCCTGGTGCTACTAGTAGTACTAATAAAGTACACAATAATATAATGTATATTCAAAATACTTCTGTCGACCTTGCCAGCCTTCTCATCTACCAAGGATCTAGGGTAGTTCTGCTTCAGTGACCGTTCCCCTCATTATAGAAGCACTTAGTCTTGGGGTTGGTTCAACCTTGGGTTTCTTCACTAGAGCAGCAACTGATTTGCCGTCTCATGAAGTATCCCTTCTTTCCCTTGCCCTTCTTGAAACTAGTGGTTTTACTAACCATCAACAATTGATGCTCCTACTTGATTTCTACTTTCACGGTGTCAAACATCGCGAATTGCTCAAGGATCATCATGTTTATCCCTGATATGTTATAGTTCATCACTAAGCTCTAATAGCTTGGTGGCAGTGACTATGGAGAACTATCACCATCTCATCTGGAAGATTAACTCCCACTCGATTCAAGCGATTGTAGTACTCAGACAATCTGAGCACATGCTCAACGATTGAGCTTTTCTCCATTAGTTTGCAGGCTTAAGAAACTTGTCAGAGGTCTCATACCTCTTGACGTGGGCACTAGTCTGAAATCCCAATTTCAGTCTTTGGAACATCTCATATGTTCTGCGATGTTTCAAAAACGTCTTTGGTGCCATATTACGCACTGAACTATCACGTAGTCATCAAAACGTGTATGTCAGATGTTTCCCAACATCTACAGACGACGCTCGAGGTTCAATGCACCGAGCGGTGCATTAAGGACATAGCCTTTCTGTGCAACAATGAGGACAATCCTCAGTTCACGGACCCAGTCCGCATAATTGCTACTGTCAACTCTCAACTAAATTTTCTCTAGGAACATATCTAAAACAGTAGAACCAAAGCGTGAGCTAGACATAATTTGCAAAGACCTTTTGACTATGTTCATGATAATTAAGTTCATCTAATCAAATTATTCAATGAACTCCCACTTAGATAGACATCCCTCTAGTCATCTAAGTGATAAATGATCCGAGTCAACTAGGCCGTGTCCGATTATCACGTGAGACGGACTAGTCATCATCGGTGAACATCTTCATGTTGATCGTATCCACTATACGAATCATGTTCGACCTTTCGGTCTTTCGTGTTCCGAGGCCATGTCTGTACATGCTAGGCTCGTCAAGTTAACCTAAGTGTATTGCGTGTGTAAATCTGGCTTACACCCGTTGTATGCGAACGTTAGAACCTATCACACCCGATCATCACGTGGTGCTTCGGAACAATGGACCTTAGCAACGGTGCACAGTTAGGGGGAACACAATCCTTGATATTTTAATGAGGGATCATCTTATTTATGCTACCGTCGTTCTAAGCAAATAAGATGTAAAAACATGACAAACATCACATGCAAATCATAAAGTGACATGATATGGCCAATATCATCTTGCGCCTTTGATCTCCATCTTCGAGGCACGGCATGAACACCATCGTCACCGGCATGACACCATGATCTCCATCATCATGATCTCCATCATTGTGTCTTCATGAAGTTGCCTCGCCAACTATTACTTCTACTACTATGGCTAACGGTTAGCAATAAAGTAAAGTAATTACATGGCATTTTCGTTGACACACAGGTCATAAATAAATTAAGACAACTCCTATGGCTCCTGCTGGTTGTCATACTCATCGACATGCAAGTCGTGATACCTATTACAAGAACATGATCAATCTCATACATCACATATATCATTCATCACATCCTTTTGGCCATATCACATCACATAGCATACCCTGCAAAAACAAGTTAGACGTCCTCTAATAGTTGTTTTATGTTTTACGTGGCTGCTATGGGTTTCTAGCAAGAACGTTTCTTACCTACGCAAAACCACAATGGTGATATGCCAATTGCTATTTACCCTTCATAAGGACCCTTTTCATCGAATTCGATCCGACTAAAGTGGGAGAGACAGACACCCGCCAGCCACCTTATGCATCAAGTGCATGTCAGTTGGTGGAACCAGTCTCACGTAAGCGTATGTGTAAGGTCGGTCTGGGCCGCTTCATCCCACAATGCCGCCGGATCAAGATAAGACTAGTAACGGTAAGCAAATTGAACAGATCATCACCCACAACTGCTTTGTGTTCTACTCGTGCATAGAATCTACACATAGACCTAGCTCTGATACCACTGCTGGGGAACGTAGCAATAATTCAAAAAATTTCTACGTGTCACCAAGATCAATCTAGGAGATACTAGCAACGAGAGAGAGGGAGTGTATCTTCATACCCTTGAAGATCGCTAAGCAGAAGCGTTCAAGAGAACGGGGTTGATGGAGTCGTACTCGTCGTGATTCAAATCACCGATGATCCTAGCGCCGAACGGACGACACCTCCGTGTTCAACACACGTACGGAACGGAGAGACGTCTCTGTTGGAAATATGCCCTAGAGGCAATAATAAAAGTATTATTATTATATTTCCTTGTTCATGATGATTGTCTTTTATTCATGCTATAACTGTATTATCCGGAAATCGTAATACACGTGTGAATACATAGACCACAATATGTCCCTAGTGAGCCTCTAGTTGACTAGCTCGTTGTGATCAACAGATAGTCATGGTTTCCTGGCTATGGACATTGGATGTCGTTGATAACGGGATCACATCATTAGGAGAATGATGTGATGGACAAGACCCAATCCTAAGCATAGCACAAAGATCGTGTAGTTCATTTGCTAGAGCTTTGCCAATGTCAAGTATCTCTTCCTTTGACCATGAGATCGTGTAACTCCTGGATACCGTAGGAGTGCTTTGAGTGTATCAAACGTCACAACGTAACTGGGTGACTATAAAGGTACACTACAGGTATCTCCGAAAGTATCTATTGTTTTATGCGAATCGAGACTGGGATTTGTCACTCCGTGTAAACGGAGAGGTATCTCTGGGCCCACTCGGTAGGACATCATCATATGCGCAATGTGACCAAGGAGTTGATCACGGGATGATGTGTTACGGAACGAGTAAAGTGACTTGCCGGTAACGAGATTGAACAAGGTATCGGTATACCGACGATCGAATCTCGGGCAAGTAACATACCGATAGACAAAGGGAATTGAATACGGGATCGATTGAGTCCTTGACATCGTGGTTCATCCGATGAGATCATCGTGGAACATGTGGGAGCCAACATGGGTATCCAGATCCCGCTGTTGGTTATTGACCGGAGAACGTCTCGGTCATGTCTGCATGTCTCCCGAACCCGTAGGGTCTACACACTTAAGGTTCGATGACGCTAGGGTTATAAAGGAAGCTTTTATGTGGTTACCGAATGTTGTTTGGAGTCCCGGATGAGATCCCGGACGTCACGAGGAGTTCCGGAATGGTCCGGAGGTAAAGATTTATATATAGGAAGTCCTGTTTCGGCCATCGGGACAAGTTTCGGGGTCATCGGTATTGTACCGGGACCACCGGAAGGGTCCCGGGGGGCCACATGGGCTGTAGGGGGTGCGCCTTGGCCTACATGGGCCAAGGGCACCAGCCCCTAGAGGCCCATGCGCCAAGATAAAGGAAAAAGGGGAGAGTCCTAAAAGGGGAAGGCACCTCCGAGGTGCCTTGGGGAGGATGGACTCCTCCCCCCTCCTTAGCCGCACCCCTTCCTTGGAGGAGGGGGCAAGGCTGCGCCTCCCCCCTCTCCCCTGCCCCTATATATAGTGGAGGGGAGGGAGGGCATCCATACCTGAGCCCTTGGCGCCTCCCTCCCTCCCGTGACACCTCCTCCTCTCCCGTAGGTGCTTGGCGAAGCCCTGCAGGATTGCCACGCTCCTCCACCACCACCACACCGTTGTGCTGCTGTTGGATGGAGTCTTCCTCAACCTCTCCCTCTCTCCTTGCTGGATCAAGGCGTGGGAGACGTCACCGGGCTGTACGTGTGTTGAACGCGGAGGTGCCGTCCGTTCGGCACTTGATCATCGGTGATCTGAATCACGACGAGTACGACTCCATCAACCCCGTTCACTTGAACGCTTCCGCTTAGCGATCTATAAGGGTATGTAGATGCACTCCCCTTTCTACTCGTTGCTGGTCTCTCCATAGATAGATCTTGGTGTTACGTAGGAAATTTTTTGAATTTCTGCTACGTTCCCCAACAGTGGCATCATGAGCTAGGTCTATTGCGTAGATTCTTTGCACGAGTAGAACACAAAGTAGTTGTGAGCGTTGATGTTGTTCAATATGCTTACCGTTACTAGTCCAATCTTGTTTCGACGGTATTGTGGGATGAAGCGGCCCGGACCGACCTTACACGTACTCTTACGTGAGACAGGTTCCACCGATTGACATGCACTTGGTGCATAAGGTGGCTAGCGGGTGCCAGTCTCTCCCACTTTAGTCGGAACGGATTCGATGAAAAGGGTCCTTATGAAGGGTAAATAGCAATTGGCATATCACGTTGTGGTTTTGCGTAGGTAAGAAACGTTCTTGCTAGAAACCCATAGCAGCCACGTAAAACATGCAACAACAATTAGAGGACGTCTAACTTGTTTTTGCAGGGTATGCTATGTGATGTGATATGGCCAAGAAGAATGTGATGAATGATATGTGATGTATGAGATTGATCATGTTCTTGTAATAGGATTCACGACTTGCATGTCGATGAGTATGACAACCGGCAGGAGCCATAGGAGTTGTCTTTATTTTTTGTATGACCTGCGTGTCATTGAAGAACGCCATGTAAACTACTTTACTTTATTGCTAAACGCGTTAGTCATAGAAGTAGAAGTAGTCGTTGGCGTGACAACTTCATAAAGACACGATGATGGAGATCATGATGATGGAGATCATGGTGTCATGCCGGTGACAAGATGATCATGGAGCCCCGAAGATGGAGATCAATGGAGCTATATGATATTGGCCATATCATGTCACAACTATATAATTGCATGTGATGTTTATTATGTTTATGCATCTTGTTTACTTAGGACGACGGTAGTAAATAAGATGATCCCTTACAACAATTTCAAGAAGTGTTCTCCCCTAACTGTGCACCGTTGCTACAGTTCGTCGCTTCTAAGCACCACGTGATGATCGGGTGTGATGGATTCTTACGTTCACATACAACGGGTGTAAGACAGTTTTACACAGCGAAAACACTTAGGGTTAACTTGACGAGCCTAGCATGTGCAGACATGGCCTCGGGACACGGAGACCGAAAGGTCGAGCATGAGTCGTATAGTAGATACGATCAACATGAAGATGTTTACCGACGTTAACTAGTCCGTCTCACGTGATGATCGGACACGGGCTAGTTGACTCGGATCATGTGATCACTTAGATGACCAGAGGGATGTCTATCTGAGTGGGAGTTTATAAGATGAACTTAATTATCCTGAACATAGTCAAAAGGATTTTGCAAATTATGTCGTAGCTCACGCTATAGTTCTACTGTTTAGATATGTTCCTAGAGAAAACATAGTTGAAAGTTGATAGTAGCGATTATGCGATCAGTAGAAAGCTTATGTCCTTAATGCACCGCTCAGTGTGCTGAACCCCAACGTCGTTTGTCGATGTTGTGAACATCGGACATACACGTTTTGATAACTACGTGATAGTTCAATTAAATGGTTTAAGTAGAGGCACCAAAGACGTTTTCGAAACGTCGCGGAACATATGAGATGTTTCGAGGGCTGAAATTGGGATTTCAGGCTCGTGCTCACGTCAAGAGGTATAAGACCTCCGACGATTTTCTTAGCCTGCAAACTAAGGGAGAAAATCTCAATCGTTGAGCTTGTGCTCAGATTGTCTGAGTGCAACAATCACTTGAATCGAGTGGGAGTTGATCTTCCAAATGAGATAGTGATGTTTCTCCAAAGTCATTGCCACCAAGCTGCTAGAGCTTCATGATGAACTATAACATATCAGGGATAGATATGATGATCCTTGAGGTATTCGCGATGTTTGACACCGCGAAAGTAGAAATCAAGAAGGAGCATCAATTGTTGATGATTGGTGAAACCACTAGTTTCAAGAAGGGCAAGGGAACGAAGGGATACTTCATGAAACGGCAAATCAGCTGCTGCACCAATGAAGAAACCCGAGGTTGAACCCAAACCCGAGACTAAGTGCTTCTGTAATAAGGGGAACGACCACTAGAGCAGAATTACCCTAGATACTTGGTAGATGAGAAGGCTGGCAAAGTCGATAGAAGTATATTGGATATACATTGTGTTGATGTGTACTTTACTAGTACTCCTAGTAGCACCAGGGTATAAGATACCGGTTCGGTTGCTAAGTGTTAGTAACTCGAAATAAAAGGCTACGGAATAAACGGAGACTAGCTAAAGGAGAGCTGACGATATGTGTTGGAAGTGTTTCCAAGTTTGATATAATCAAGCATCGCACGCTCCCTCTACCATCAAGATTAGTATTAAACCTGAATAAGTGCTCTTGCACCTATAGGAATGGTTTATTGAATCTCGATCGTAGTGATACACATTTTCATGCCAAAAGATATAAGATAGTAATGATAGTACCACTTACTTGTGGCACTGCCATATAAGTCATAATGGTATAAAATGCATGAAGAAGCTCCATGTTGATGGATCTTTGGACTCACTCGTTTTTGAAAAGTTTGAGACATGCGAACCATGTCTATTGGTGTATATGCATGAAGGAACACCATGCAAATGGACCGTTCGGACTCACTTGATTTTGAATCACTTGAGATATGCAATCATACCACATAGGCAAGATGACTGAAAAGCCTCGTTTTCAGTAAGATGGAACAAGATAGCAACTTGTAGGAAGTAACACATTTTGATGTGTGCAGTCCAATAAGTGCTGAGGCATGCAGTGAATATCGTTATGTTCTTACTTCACAGATGATTCGAGTAGATGCTGAGAATATTTACTTGATGAAACACAAGTTTGAATTATTGAATGGTTCAAGTAATTTCAGAGTGAAGTAGAAGATCATTGTGACAAGAGGATAAAATGTCTATGATACGATCATAGAGATGAATATCTGAGTTACGAGTTTTGGCACACAATTAAGACATTGTGGAAATTGTTTCATAATTAATACCGCCTGGAACACCATAGTGTGATGGTGTGTCCGAACATCATAGCTGCACCCTATTGGATATGGTGCGTACCATGATGTCTCTTATCGAATTACCACTATCGTTCATGGGTTAGGCATTAGAGACAACCACATTCACTTTAAATAGGGCACCACGTAATTCCGTTGAGATGACACCGTATGAATTATGGTTTAGAGAAACCTAAGTTGTCGTTTCTTAAAAGTTTGGGGCTGCAACGCTTATATGAAAAGGTTTCAGGTTGATAAGCTCGAACCCAAAGCGGATAAAATGCATCTTCATAGGAAACCCAAAACAGTTGGGTATACCTCCTAATTCAGATCCGAAAGCAATATGGATTGTTTCTAGAATCGGGTCCTTTCTCGAGGAAAAGTTTCTCTCGAAAGAATTGAGTGGGAGGATGGTGGAAACTTGATGAGGTTATTGAATCGTCTCTTCAACTAGTGTGTGGCAGGGCACAGGAAGTTGTTCTTGTGGCACCTACACCAATTGAAGTGGAAGCTTATGATAGTGATCATGAAGCTTCGGATCAAGTCACTACCGAACCTCGTAGGACGACAAGGACACGTACTACTTCGGAGTGGTAAGGTGATCCTGTCTTGAAAGTCATGTTGCTAGACAACAATGAACCTACGAGCTATGGAGAAGCGATGGTGGGCGCGAATTCCGACAAATGGTTAGAAGTCATGAAATCCGAGATAGTATCCATATATCAGAACAAAGCATGAACTTTGATGGACTTGCCCGATGATCGGCAATCCATTGAGATAAATGGATCTTTTAAGAAGAAGACGGACGTGGATGGTAATGTCACCATCTATGAAGCTCGACTTGTGGCGAAGTGTTTTCCGACAAGTTCAAGGAGTTGACTACGATGAGATTTTCTCACTCGTAGCGATGCTTAAAGTCCGTCGGAATCATGTTAGCATTAGCTGCATTTATGAAATCTGGCAGATGGATGTCAAGACAAGTTTCCTTACCAGTTTTCGTAAGGAAAGGTTGTATGCAATACAATCAGAAAAGTTTTGTCGATCCTAAGGAAGCTAAAAGGTATGCTAGCTCCAGCGATCCTTCTAAGGACTGGAGTGAGCATCTCGGAGTTGGAATGTATGCTTTGATGATGATCAAAGATTTTGGGTTTGTACAAAGTTTATGAGAAACTTGTATTTCCAAAGAAGTGAGTGGGAGCACTATAGAATTTCTGATGAGTATATGCTGTTGACATATTGATGATCAGAGATGATGTAGAATTTCTAGAAAGCATATAGGGTTATTTGAAAGGTGTTTTTCAATAGAAAACCTGGATTAAGCTACTTGAACATTGAGGATCAAGATCTATAAGGATAGATCAAAATGCTTAATAATACTTTCAAAATGAGCATATACCTTGACATGATCTTGAAGGTGTTCAAGATGGATCAGTCAAAGAAGAAGTTCTTGCCTGAGTTGTAAGGTACGAAGTTAAGACTTAAAGCTCGACCATGGCAGAATAGAGAGAAAGGACGAAGGTCGTCCCCTATGCTTAAGACATAGGCTCTACAGTATGCCATGCTGAGTACCGCACCTGAAGTGTGCCTTGCCATGAGTCAGTCAAGGGGTACAAGAGTGATCCATGAATGGATCACAGACAGCGGTCAAAGTTATCCTTGGTAACTAGTGGACTAAGGAATTTTCTCGATTATGGAGGTGGTAAAAGAGTTCGTCGAAAAGGTTACGTCGATGCAAGCTTGACACCTATCCGGATAGCTCTGAGTAGAGAGACCGGATACATATAATGGAGCAATAATTTAGAATAGCTCCAAGTAGAACAGTTGTTTGGAATAGCTCCAAATAGAGCGTGGTAGCTGCATCTAGGAGATGACATAGAGATTTGTAAAGCACGCACGGATCTGAAAGGTTCAGACCCGTTGACTAAAACCTCTCTCACAAGCAACATGATCAAACATAAAACTCATTGAGTGTTAATCACATAGTGATGTGAACTAGACTACTGACTCTAGTAAACTCTTGGGTATTAGTCACATGGCGATGTGACCTGTGAGTGTTAATCACATGGCGATGTGAACTAGATTATTGACTCTAGTGCAAGTGGGAGACTGTTGGAAATATGCCCTAGAGGCAATAATAAAAGTATTATTATTATATTTCCTTGTTCATGATGATTGTCTTTTATTCATGCTATAACTGTATTATCCGGAAATCGTAATACACGTGTGAATACATAGACCACAATATGTCCCTAGTGAGCCTCTAGTTGACTAGCTCGTTGTGATCAACAGATAGTCATGGTTTCCTGGCTATGGACATTGGATGTCGTTGATAACGGGATCACATCATTAGGAGAATGATGTGATGGACAAGACCCAATCCTAAGCATAGCACAAAGATCGTGTAGTTCATTTGCTAGAGCTTTGCCAATGTCAAGTATCTCTTCCTTTGACCATGAGATCGTGTAACTCCTGGATACTGTAGGAGTGCTTTGAGTGTATCAAACGTCACAACGTAACTGGGTGACTATAAAGGTACACTACAGGTATCTCCGAAAGTATCTATTGTTTTATGCGAATCGAGACTGGGATTTGTCACTCCGTGTAAACGGAGAGGTATCTCTGGGCCCACTCGGTAGGACATCATCGTATGCGCAATGTGACCAAGGAGTTGATCACGGGATGATGTGTTACGGAACGAGTAAAGTGACTTGCCGGTAACGAGATTGAACAAGGTATCGGTATACCGACGATCGAATCTCGGGCAAGTAACATACCGATAGACAAAGGGAATTGAATACGGGATCGATTGAGTCCTTGACATCGTGGTTCATCCGATGAGATCATCGTGGAACATGTGGGAGCCAACATGGGTATCCAGATCCCGCTGTTGGTTATTGACCGGAGAACGTCTCGGTCATGTCTGCATGTCTCCCGAACCCGTAGGGTCTACACACTTAAGGTTCGATGACGCTAGGGTTATAAAGGAAGCTTGTATGTGGTTACCGAATGTTGTTCAGAGTCCCGGATGAGATCCCGGACGTCACGAGGAGTTCCGGAATGGTCCGGAGGTAAAGATTTATATATAGGAAGTCCTGTTTCGGCCATCGGGACAAGTTTCAGGGTCATCGGTATTGTACCGGGACCACCGGAAGGGTCCCGGGGGCCCACCGGGTGGGGCCACCTGCCCCGGGGGGCTACATGGGCTGTAGGGGGTGCGCCTTGGCCTACATGGGCCAAGGGCACCAGCCCCTAGAGGCCCATGCGCCAAGATAAAGGAAAAAGGGGAGAGTCCTAAAAGGGGAAGGCACCTCCGAGGTGCCTTGGGGAGGATGGACTCCTCCCCCCTCCTTAGCCGCACCCCTTCCTTGGAGGAGGGGGCAAGGCTGCGCCTCCCCCCTCTCCCCTGCCCCTATATATAGTGGAGGGGAGGGAGGGCATCCATACCTGAGCCCTTGGCGCCTCCCTCCCTCCCGTGACACCTCCTCCTCTCCCGTAGGTGCTTGGCGAAGCCCTGCAGGATTGCCACGCTCCTCCACCACCACCACGCCATTGTGCTGCTGTTGGATGGAGTCTTCCTCAACCTCTCCCTCTCTCCTTGCTGGATCAAGGCGTGGGAGACGTCACCGGGCTGTACGTGTGTTGAACGCGGAGGTGCCGTCCGTTCGGCACTTGATCATCGGTGATCTGAATCACGACGAGTACGACTCCATCAACCCCGTTCACTTGAACGCTTCCGCTTAGCGATCTACAAGGGTATGTAGATGCACTCCCCTTTCTACTCGTTGCTGGTCTCTCCATAGATAGATCTTGGTGTTACGTAGGAAATTTTTTGAATTTCTGCTACGTTCCCCAATAGTCTCCTTCTTGATCCTGCAAGGGGAGAGGAGAGGTTGATGGAGATCCAGCAGCACAACGACGTGGTGGTGGAAGCAGCGGGATCTCGGCAGGGCTTCGCCAAGCACCAATGAGAGGGAGAGGTGTCACGGAGGGAGAGGGAGGCGCCAGGGACTTGGGTGCGGCTGCCCTCCCTCCCCCCCACTATATATAGGACCCCTAGGGGGCGCCAGCCCTAGGAGATCCAATCTCCAAGGGGGGCGCCGGCCAAGGGGGGGACTTGCCCCCCAAGTCAGGTGGGGTGCCCCCCCACCCCTAGGGTTTCCAACCCTAGGCGCAGGGGGAGGCCCATGGGGGCGCACCAGCCCACCAGGGGCCGGTTCCCCTCCCACTTCAGCCCATGGGGCCCTTCGGGATAGGTGACCCCACCCGGTGGACCCCCGGGACCCTTCCGGTGGTCCCGGTACAATACCGATTACCCCCGAAACTTTCCCAATGGCCGAAACTGGACTTCCTATAAATATTCACCTCCGGACCATTCCGGAACTCCTCGTGACGTCCAGGATCTCATCCGGGACTCCGAACAACTTTCGGGTTACCGCATACTAATATCTCATAACAACTCTAGTGTCACCGAATCTTAAGTGTGTAGACCCTACGGGTTCGGAAACCATGCAGACATGACCGAGACACCTCTCCAGCCAATAACCAATTGCGGGATCTGGATACTCATATTGGCTCCCACATGTTCCACGATGATCTCATCGGATGAACCACAATGTCAGGGATTCGATCAATCTCGTATTCAATTCCCTTTGTCAATCGGTATGTTACTTGCCCGAGATTCGATTGTCGGTATCCCAATACCTCGTTCAATCTCGTTACCGGCAAGTCACTTTACTCGTTCTATAACGCATGATCCCGTGACTAACTCCTTAGTCACACTGAGCCCATTATGATGATGCATTACCGAGTGGGCCCAGAGATACCTCTCCATTACACGGAGTGACAAATCCCAGTTTCGATTCGTGTCAACCAAACAGACACTTTCGGAGATACCCACAATGCACCTTTATAGCCATCCAGTTACGTTGTGACGTTTGGTACACCCAAAGCATTCCTACGATATCCGGGAGTTGCACAATCTCATGGTCTAAGGAAATGATACTTGATATTAGAAAAACTTTAGCATGCGAACTACACGATCTTGTGCTAGGCTTAGGATTGGGTCTTGTCCATCACATCATTCTCCTAATGATGTGATCCCGTCATCAACGACATACAATGTCCATGGTCAGGAAACCGTAACCATCTATTGATCAACAAGCTAGTCAACTAGAGGCTTACTAGGGACATGGTGTTGTCTATGTATCCACACATGTATCTGAGTTTCCTATCAATACAATTCTAGCATGGATAATAAACGATTATTATGAACAAGGAAATATAATAATAACTAATTTATTATTGCCTCTAGGGCATATTTCCAACAAAGACACGGGTTGTACTACGACCTGGAGGCTGTTGTAAGTCAGGGACTCTCCTATTATATAAAGGGGAGCCCCTAGGTCAGGAAAGACTAGGTTAGAAGCTCTCGAGTACTAGGTTAGCCTAAATCGCACCCTTATAATCGAGATCTCAAGCAATAATCAATCAAGCATGACGTAGTCTTTTACCCCCACCGTCAGGGGCCGAACCTGGGTAAACTTGTGCCTCTCAATTCCGATCAACCCCGTTCAAGCTACTACCTAGTTGCGATGGCCTCAAGACTAAGTCCTTTTTCGAGGATATCTGCCGTGACAAAATCACAACAGGGGCGGCGAGGACGGGAGGGCTCTTCTAGAGCTGGCGGCGGAGAGCCTGGGAACGGCTGCGGAGGAGGAAGAAGAGAGGATATAGCAAATGGAGCTGACTAGTTTTGGGGGTGAATTTGATGCAATTTGGGATGGCAGACTTGCCCGGACACATCCGCCTCATATTTAGGGTGAATATGAGGGGTGTCGGTCAGCCGAGTGTTTTTGGGGGCCGTCAGGGTCAAAAAATCGTGACCGCACAGTGCTCAGACAGCCTGCCTCGATGTATGAGGCGCCCGGTCGTAGATGCTCTAAATATCTACGGGCTGGAATTGCTGTGAAATGGGGTAAACCGTACGTGTCACCAGGCAAATGCCCACCTAACATAAGAGGTAAATAAACCAGTCTTGCAATCAATCCTGATTACAATTGTACTATCGATTACATGCCTGCCTACGTGTGTGTTTGTGCGTGTGTATCTCCTAATTCTTCTACGTGTACTAGTACAGTACGTATTTTTCTAGCTAGCTACTCTGCATCTCTACACTCTAGTCTAGTCATAATTCCAGTCGAAGATGTCGTCGTCTTCGTCGTCGGGTAAGGGCAAGGCGCGGCCGCCGCCGTGCTGGGACTGGGACTGGGACGACTGGGAGTGCTGCTTCTGCTTCCAGGTCCTCATCCTCCGGTGCAGCTTGTGCTGCTGCAGCACCAGCACCGACGCGGAGCACCCCAAGAAGTCGTCCGACGCCAGCACCTCCCCGATGGCGCCCAGCTCCGGGCACTCCTCCTCCTCCACCTCCAGCCCCGCCATGCCCCGAGTCATCGTGTTCCTCGCCGCCCCGCCTCCACCCTCGCCGCCACCCCTCCCCACCACCAACAGCGAGCACTCCCCCACCATCGAGCTTAGCGACTCCAGCGTCTCCACCCCGTTGCTCACGTACCGCTCCGTGTACGTCACCTGCCCCGGCGACACGAACCGCGCGCGCACCTCCGCCATGAACTCCTCGTCCTCCGCCTCCTCCTCCGACATCCTCATGCTCGTCCGCGACTCCTCCGGCAGCATGAACCGGGACACCGACACGCTCACCGACGGGTGCGCCGACAGCCGCGTCGCGTACGCCACCGCCTCCCGGTCGTCCGCACCGCTCAGGAACACCGCCACCACCTGGTGCTGCACCGCTTCTTCGTCTCCCTGCGGCACCGCCTGCACCTCCTCCAGGTCGAGGTCGAGGTCTCGTTCTGGCATCGGCGTCGGCCCGGCGCTGATGCCAGGTATGCTGGGGAGGCGCCGCTCCACGAGGATCCCCACGGTGCACCGCGCGCGCTGCAGGATGCGCTGGTTCAGCTGCCGCCGCCCATCCCCGCCGCGCCGCGACACCATGCGCCCGTCGTAGCGCTGCTCCTTGTGGAAGGGCACGATCACCAGCGACGCCCGCGCGTCCTCCACGCCGTTGCGCACGTCCTCGTCCATGGACGCCAGGCTGGAGATGGCCGTCATCTGGCGCACCGGCAGCGGCACGGCGGCGTCGTAGGTGCTGAAGGCGTGCACCGCCGCCGTCACCTGCTCCATCTCCCACGAGTAGCCCCACCGGGCGTCCTCCTCCTCCTTGGAGTCCAAGGACTGGTTGTTGTAGAGGTGCGTGATGGCGTACTTGCGCGCCGTCTGCAGCTCCACCAGGTGCAGCAGGTAGACGGCCACCGGCGCGCTGCTGCCCTTGGACAGCTCCGCCAGCGTCAGCATGGCCTGCACGCCGCCGGCGCCGTGCACGCACACCAGCACCCGCAGCTCCTGCTCCACCCGCAGCTCCTGGAGGCAGTGCGAGCGGTACTTGAAGGCGCGCCGCTGCTGCCGGACGATGGCCGCCGACGCCGGCCCGGCCATGAAGGTGTTGACGATGGACGCCACCACCAGCACCACCTGCGCCGTGTCGCCCCACACGTTGCTCTTGTCCGCCAAGTTGATAGCCAGGATGTCCGAGTAGCCCTTGACGTTGAGCAGGAACCCCAGCACCAGCGCCTCCCGCGCCGACATGCCCAGCCACCGCCCCACCAGCACCGTGCCGCCCACCTTCCCGGCGGAGCTCACGGCCGTGGTGAAGGCCACGGCGAAGGCGAACTGGGTGGCCGTGAAGCGCCCGATCTCGGCGAAGTCGAGCCTGGCGCCGATGGCGCCGAAGCAGAGCGGCATCACCATCTGGTGCACCGGGTAGGTGAGGCGGTCGACGAGCGTGCGCGCCAGGGGCCCCTCGCGCGGCACGGCCAGGCCGATGAGGAAGGCGGCCATGGAGGCGCTGTACCCCATGAACTGCACCGCCAGGGAGAGGCCCACGATGAGCAGCAGCATGCCCAGCAGCTCGTACTTGCTCACGTACTGCCGGCCCCGCTTCATCCGGTTGATCAGCCTGGCCGCCCTCACGGCCACGCCCACGGCGACGCACACCACCAGCGCCATCCAGAGGAAGAGGAGGAACTGCGTGGAGCAAGAGGAGGAGGAGGAGCGCGACGGGAGGGGCTTGCCGTCGTGGCCGAAGATGGTGGGGTTGACCACCATCATGCTGATGGCGGTGAGGCTGGCGATGTCGGTGGCGAAGGCGGTGCCGATGGCGAGCTGGCCGGTCTCGGAGGTGGTCAGCTTGAGCTCGGTGACGATGCGGATGAGCACCGGGGAGGCGGTGCTGGTGAGCACGAGGATGAAGAGCGCGGTGGAGGCGTAGAGCTTCTGGGGGTGGAAGGTGGCGGCGGAGCTTGGGTGGAGCATGCCGTAGAAGAAGGGCCCCGCGGCGACGGCGAGGAGGAAGCTGATGGCGGAGCCGCCGCAGGCGAGCAGGAGGGAGCGGCGCAGGTTGTGGCGGAGGTAGCGCAGGTCCATCTCGAGGCCGAGGAAGAACATGAAGACGATGCGGAGGTAGTAGATGGTGTCGCCCAGCGCGCTGCCGGCGTCGTGCATGCCCAGGCGGCGCAGGTCGACGGCGCGGCCGAGGAAGGTGGGGCCGACGACGACGCCGGCGAGGATGTGGGAGATGATGCTGGGCTGGCCGAGGCGGCGGAGCAAGGAGTGGAAGAGGCCCGAGAGGAGGAGGACGAGGGCCATGAGGCCGTTGATCACCATCATGCCGCCCATGAAGTAGTCGCCGTGGACCACGTCCGCGCACTCCACGCCGGACTCCATCCGTAGTCGTCGTTGGGTTCGGATGGATGGATGGATGGGTGGAAGGTGGCCGGCCGGCCGGCCAAACTCCGGCGACGAGCTTGGCGATTGCTATATATGGGTGGATGGATATAATATATTGGATGGACGTGCATGCATGCATGCTCGCCTCCTCCGTCCATCCATCCATCATTAGTAGAGTAGTAATAAAAAAGCGAAAAAATAAAAAATAAACGCACTTGATAAATTCATTGCACATCTTTGTTGCTAGATACTTTTTTTTAGCTAACCACCACAGACGGGGGAGTCGAGGGAAAAAGCAGCCCAGCCCAGCCCATGCGGGAAAAATTAAATTATACCTACTGTCAATATGCATGTGCAGTCCGACACTGCATGAGTAGGTAGGTACAACATGCATGTCTTGGCATGCAACACTGAATATCCTTGGGTTACACCAATGATCTGCTCATCAGTCCGGCTAGTAGTATTAGCTAGCTCGAATCTGCTCATCAGTCCGACATGCAACTGCAAGACCGTATTATCAGCTTTTTTCTTTCTTTTTTTTAGAACTCGCCAACTTTATTAATTATCAGCAAAAGTCATAGGTACACGGTTTGGGTCAACCAAACATGTCTACCTACATCTAGATTACCAGCTTGTAAACTTATGTAAACTTGGCGAGATTATCAGCTAAACTACACTAGCAAGCAACACTCCACTATCTTTTTCTTTCTGCAGTGTTCTCCTCTAGGCTGGCCCGCCCAGTTTTTATTTTCCATTATCCACCACTGCGGCTAACTACTCTACACAAAAATGAATGATAATGCATGCGTACAACAGCTCCAAGTGTACAACCATTGTGTCAGCCATCAAACAAATGAATAAAGCACAACCTACTATTCAGATACACGCATGTGCTAACAATCACATCTCTCAACTTTTTGGCACATCCTGCAATCGAATGCAATAGAGCATGAAAATAAGGATAGTCCAACAATAAATGAAAAGGTTTTTCAAGAATAATGAGCTAGTGGCATTGGTATTACCCTTCAAAAAAAAGGAAAGAAAAAATCAAATAAAATAAAGACAAAAATTGCACACAGTTTACACATAAATTGCGCATATTCATAATATTCAAGAATAAGCATATAATAATGGAGGTTTCAAAAAAAAGTTTTCTAACAAGGAATGAATTTGTGGCATGGTGTTACCCTTCAAAAGAAAGAAGAGTGTCAAACAAAGAATTTAAAAAATTGCACACATTACACAAAAAAGATGAGCTTTTCAAATATATGCGAGAATAAGCACATAATAGTGGATTGTTTCATAGAAAATTGCGCTTTTTAAAATTAACCACACTGTAGTGGATTTTTTTTGCAGAAACAATATTCATAAGAAGAAACAAAATGAAACAAAAGCTAAAAAAATCAAATCAAACAAAAGCTAAAAAATGAAACGAACAACGACAAAATTTGCACCCAATATACAAAAAATTGCGTTTTCAAAAAATATGAAAGAATAGGCATACAATAGTGGGATTTTCATTAAAAAAATGACGAACGAATTTGTGACATTGGTATTACCCTTAAAGAAGAAAGGAACTGAACAAAAACTAAAATAAAATCAAGATAATGAAGTTTCGTAAGAAAGAATGGATTAATGGCTTTGGTAATACCCTTAATGCAGAAAGCAAATGAAAAAAAAGAAAAACAATAAAATATGAAATTTTCTAAGAAAGAACGAATCAATGGCTTTGGTATTACCCTTTAAAAACAAAGAAAATCAAATTAAAACTAAAGCATAATAAAATAATGATGTATTTTAAGGATGAATGAACTAGTGGCATTGGTATTTACCCTTTAAGTAGAAAGAATAGTAAAACAAAAAATAAAAAATATACACAAAATATACACTAAAATTGCGCATATTGAAAATATGCAAGAATAAGCATACAATAGTGCAATTATGGCAAACAAGAATTTTTCTAAGAAGGATATCAAAACTAGAATAAAATCAAAACAATAATTTTTTATAAGAAAGAATTAATTAGTGCCATTGTTATTACTCTTTGAGAGGAAAGAAAATTAAGAAAAACTTACACACAACTTTACACGAATTTGCATTTTTTATAATATGCAAAGAATAATTATATACTAGTGTAGTTTTTGCACATATTATCTAGTATTTATGCACATACATTTACACCCAACCAACATCCTAAAAATACCCGCAAATTTTTTTTTTAAAACCGACTAATAAAGAAAAAGAAAATACAAAAGCAAAAAACAAATACAAACAGAAAGAAAAGATTGACAAAAACAGAAGAAGATAGAGGAAGGTTGGGTCATCATACGGGCTGATGGGCTTCAGCCTGCTAAGGTTTGGCTCGTCCAAAACACTGGTCAGTTGAATTCCCAGCCCAAATCAGACACAACACACAAGAGAAAAAGAAGGAAGCGCGGATCTTGAAACAGCAATCAACGGTCAGAAAACCCCCTCTAATTTGACATCAATGCAACGTATTTTTACGTTTTGTAAATTTTGTCTTATTTCATACATAAAAAGAGAACGTAAGAAAATATGTACTTGCCGTAAAAAATATTTTATGTTACATAAAATTACGAATGTAATAACATAATGTAAAACATACATAAAATGTGAATTTTCAGGTCTTATAACTTATTTTTATACCAAATTTTACATATTGAATCAATATGCATGTAACTATTTATATTGTAAACGTAATTTATTTAGGAAGCGATCGTAAGATTATATATATATATATATATATATATATATATATATATATATATATATATATATATATATATATATATATATATTCACCCGAGGCAATCTTACGATCATTTCATAAATAAATTACATTTCAAATACAAAATATTTACATTCATATTGATTTATTGCATAAAATAGGTTTTCTTACGTTCTCCTTTTATGTCTAAAATAATACAAAATTTACGAAACGTAAAATTACGGTGCATAGATGTTAAAATAGAGGTGGATGAAGAATAACTATTCCTCCATCCCAAAATTCTTGTCTTAGATTCATCTAGATGCGGGTGTATCTAATATTAAAACGTGATTTGATACATTCATATTTAGACAAATCTAAAACAAGAATTTTGGGACGGAGGGAGTATATTTTATCCTGTCATATCAAGCCATTTAATTTCAAGGCATGGTATTCCCGTAACAGTTTTACTAATAGATTGACTAATTCACATCTAGATGAGATTTAGTTATCGCACATCTAAGTTCTTAGCCATTCGATCACATCTAAGTTCTTAGCCATTCGATCTGTTCTGCACTGTAAATATCATCCTCGTTCTGTCCTGCGCTCCCTTCGTCGTGAGTCGTGATGCCCTATTCTTTTTTTCTTTCGGTCTGTTGTCTGATCATAGGAAGGATGGGCTCGGCCCTTTTTTGTTTTTTTTTGTTTTGCTTGTTTATGGGCTTGAAAAATATTTGTGGTCAATATTTATTTTTTTCGTTTGTTTGTTTCATGAACCAAGGTAGTATTTTTCATCTAAAAAAACTAGTAGTATTTTTTGTTCTTTTTTCTTTTATCTATTTTTCCTATATGACTTTTTTGTTTTCTCTTATTTATTTATTTTCCATTTTTTTCAAATTCATGAATAAGTTTGTGAGTATTTTCATAAACTTTGGAAAAAAAAAGTTTGTGAACACCTTCTAAATTTGTGATTTGTTATGAAACGATGTCTCATCTAAGTTTACCATCGTTCATTTTTAGTTTATGTAGTTTTCATGCAAGCGCTCGACCCCCCTCCCCTCCGCCTCTTTAGTCACTTTTGTTCGTCGTGCATGCTTTTGTTGGCTAGTTTGGCTTCACTTTCGTCGGTCCATTATCGTGGCACGCTGGCAGGTCGCTTCGTTGCATTGTTTCTTTGTTGCGACGAGGAATTGGAAGAGACTAGAAAAGAAGAGCTCAAAAGATATAAGTGAAGCACATAGAGTATTTTAAAAAATTCACGATTAATGCGTGTCCCTCTCGAAAGGTGTGTACATTAAGGATGATTGTGTCAAACTAAAAGCAAAGACTCATATCATACAAGGTGCTTCAAGCAAAACACATATCATGTAGTGAATAAAAATATAGCCTCAAGTAAGTTTACTGATGGATTGAAGACGAAAGAGTGGATGCCATCCGGGGCATCCCCTTGCTTAGATGCTTAGTTGTCCTTGAATATTATCTTGGGGTGCCTTGGGCATGCCCAAGCTTAGGCTCTTGTCACTCCTTATTCCGTTGTCCATCAAAACTTTACCCAAAACTTAAAAACTTCACAACACAAAACTCAATAGAAGACTCATAAGATCTGTTAGTATAAGAAAAGCAAACTCCACAACAGAAAACTCAACAGAAAACTTTAGGACTACCGACCATGCGCTACTGGTCAGGGACTACCGACCAGGCGTTACAGGTCAGGAACTACCGACAAGGCGTTATCGGTCAGGTACTACCGACCAGTCGTTACCGGTCTTCTTCTTCTTATTCTTCTTCTTCTTCTTCTTATTCTTCTTCTTATTGTACTGTACATAGATAAGGTGGATAGATAGATCCCCTTCTTCTTCTTCTTCTTCTTCTTCTTCTTCTTCTTCTTCTTCTTCTTCTTCTTATTCTTGAATTAGGAGAGGAAGAAGAAGGAGGGGATGCTACTGCTTCCAAATAGGAAGAAAAATACAGATTAATTGTATTTCAACTCACTAGTACGCGTCGGTGCTATACAAACGGTTTTTAACACCTTTCCGTGACGGCATGTGGAACCGTCGCCTAGTGAGTGACGGCGATAGGGGGTCCTTCCCACACGACCCAGAAACCGTCGGGGATAGGGAGCCTTGGTGCATACAGTTGTCCCTATATAACCGTTTCGATATCTCGAATATCCCAAACGCTTCATCCTTGCTACTCGCTTTGTGCTCGCATTGCCATCGCAGTCGGAGTTTCATGGTTTTAACTAAAACCAGGCAGATTCCAAGCACGGGAGTTTTCCAGGCAGATTCTAGGCACGGGAGCTTTATTCATATCCATCAGGTTCGAACAGCCAATGTATTATTTGATTCACAAGCACATATGTTTAAGAATTACATAAGCACCAAATAAAGAATGATGAACCAGGGTTCTATACTTGTAGTATTACAGACGGTAAAGAAAAAGGCGACAAACATTCTGGTTGCTCAACAAGGTGAAGCGGAATGACCCTATTGTGCTCTCCTAGATGCAAAAGGCATGCATGACTCTAGTTCAACCCCTTGTGATGCCCGACCGCCAATCATGTAGTTTGAGAGGTAATCTTGAGTAAATTGCTTCAGGATCCACTGCAAAAGAAAAAAGATTCAGACATTGTCATCTAACACAACTCATTACGGACAGTAAAAAGAAGGCTACATGGTTCTTACTTACCATCCTGAGTTCACTATTGTCTTGCATAAAGTGTAAACAAATAGTTTGATTGACGTCTTTGGACCCATTTTAATAACAATCTTTATCAGTTTCCTCACTTCATGCTGGTTCATGAATATCTCATTGCCCCAGAAAGGGTCAAAGTGTGGAACTTTGGCAATGATATATGTACCTAAAAGTACCAAGTTGATATTAGAAGCTAAACAACAATTGAAAAATGATGTAGTTCAACACTCCCTTCATCCCATTATATAAGATTTTATTACATGTATACCTAGACATCATCAGAACATTAAGGTAAGACTCTTCCTTGTTGCTATGTAGCCTGGAATTGCATATTTAGTCATTCAGTACAATGTATGTTGCTATGTACCCTCAGATATATTAAATATGACCCTAGTTAACCTACTGATAAATGGGTTACAGATATATTCAGTGAAATGTCCGATTCGACGATTAATCTCTTATCAGCCCCAGGCTATATGGTACCAGCTACCGATATCTTGAACAGTGAGTACATATAAGCAATGTGATGAAACTAACCTCGATGGAAAACAACACTGTTCTCAATATTGTCCTTCATGAGTACATATAAAGGCATTTTAAGCACAATAGGCTAAACATCAACCAAATATATCCATGGTAGACAACATAATCTACAAATGATAGCTTCAGTGTGGAGGCTTAAGAACGCTAGTTAAGCAAAACAAGAAGTGGAAAGGTGTGTTAACTGCATCAGGCATAACATTTAAAAATAAGCAAATAGTCATTCAAACTGGTATTGTACAGGTCTAAGGTACACTAGTTATTGTTAAAAACGAAAAGGCATGTTAACTGCAATATCCTTAACCGCAACCAAATATCATAATTTATAGTGGTGTGAGAGGCGGTGTGGGAGGTCACCGAGGTGGGCACAACCCATCAGGGCGCGCCCTGGTGGGTTGTGCTCCTCTCGAGCCTCCCCTCTAGTACTTCTTTGGCCCACTGGATGTCTTCTAGTCCAGAAAAATCACCAATCAGTTTCGTTGTGTTTGGACTCCATTTGGTACTGATATTCTGCGAAGTAAAAAAACAAGCAAAAAAACAGCAACTGGCACCGGCACTATGTCAATAGGTTAGTCCCAAAAAATGATATAAAGTTGCTATAAAATGATTGTAAAACATCCATGAATGGTAATATAACAACATGAAACAATAAAAAAGTATAGGTATGTTGGAGACGTATCAGCCCACAAGCCACCACGGCAAGCTGACCCCCTTGGGCGTGCCCTGGTGGCTTGTGTGGGCCTCGTAGCTCTTCTGGTCCTCCCACGAAGCTTCGGGGGTTTTTTTTGTTCCAAAAAACCGTCAAAAAGTTTCAGCCCATCCCGAGAACTTTTATTTATCCACAAAAAATAACACCATGGTAGTTCTGTTGAAAACAACGTTAGTCCGGGTTAGTTCTATTCAAATCATACCAAAACCATATACAATTGTTGTAAACATGGCATGAATATTTCATAAATTATAGATACGTTGGAGACGTATCACAGTGCTCCAAGACGATGCCCCCAGAAGGGAGAACGACACCAAAGTCTCCGTCATCATCCGATCCGGGAGACCCAGATCTGTGGTTTCCCCCGGAACAACTGCCACCTTGAGGAAGAGGGGCACTTCACCTGCAACTGCCGACGCACCTAAGCGGTGCCCACTGCCACATAGCTCTCACGACGACACCTTCAAAAAGGACACGACGCCAAGAGCGTCGTCGCTGCCCTAGGTTTTCACTCGAGAGACCATGAGGTGGGAAAAGGTAGGGCGGACCCGAACGACATCTCCAGGAAGAAAAAGGGTACCCATGGGTGTCGTCGCCGTCGTAGCCGGTAGGACGACTTGGGAATTATCCCAATCCGGATCCCGCCTCCCGCCGCGTCCCAATCTAGTAACCGGCTAGCAGCACGACCATGTCCAGTAAGATAGAGTGCACACACCATTGGTTGGAGGAAGGAGCAGCTTGGCGCCATTGGCCGCTGGGGCATCAAGCCGTGACACCAACTTGCAGGTGAATCGCTGGCCACCCGATTCGATCCCTGGCAGCCCACCCGCCGCGCCGCGCCACTGGACGGGGAAGACTCACCAAAGGGACCGCCATCCCTGATCCATGAATCACATCTGCCATACCAGCGCCGAGCAGCCGGAGAAGGGCCCCGCCGCCGCCTTCCTCGAAGCCATCCGGACTTTGCTGGAGGGCGCCTCAGGCGACAGCGAGGGGAGGAAGGTGTGGTGGAGGAGGAAGAGGCGTCGGGGTGAGGCGGCGGCAAAGGAGCGACCCAGCGGTGGCGCTAGAACGGGGTCACGAGTCCCTTCTGGACGGAGTGAGTCGCGTCGCCTCCGATCCATTTTTGTTACAGGGTGTCACCAGGGTGTTGGGGCTGGTGGGCAACTAATCCGCCGATCGACACGCTCATCTGCTCGTCGGGGTACTCCTTGGTCCTCTCGAGGACGCACTGGCGAAATGTACACGAATTGACCTTTCTGCTCGCGGATTTTTGCATGTTGCGGTTGGGGATGCCCTTAATCGAGTGGAACTAGTAGCCCCCGTGGCCGTGTGGCTGGCCGTTGGGGGTGGTCCGGCTCATATCTTGCCAACAAAGCAAAGCCTACCAGAAAGAAAGGAAGGAGTCGTATCCTGGTGGCCCATTGCAGAGAACCAACCCAACCATCTGCCTCCTTGCTTCCTTATCCAACCACCACCCCCACCCCCACCCCTGGTGCAGGCGGGCACTCCTGATAGCGCTAGCGCTAGCGGGGAGGAGGCCAGCAATGGCCATCCGCGTCTTGTTTCCCTCCTCCCAACCCCAACCCCAACCCCATCTCCAACCGAGTAGGAGTAGCACGACGACTAGGAGGAGTAGCAGACAGCGGCGAGGATTCTGCTGCTTCTGTTCAAGCACAAGCAGCGGCGGCGGCGATGAGGTCTCCTCCAGCTCATCGATGATGACTGTGTCCATCACCGGAGCCACGGGGTTCATCGGACGCAGGCTCGTCGACAAGCTCCTATCCGGTATCTGCTCTGCTCTTTTAATTTGCATCTCATCTCACCCACTGACTGACTCACGCATGCCTGAATGAAAATGAAAATGAAACTGAAACTGAATGCAATCGAAAAGCAGAGGATCACAAGGTGTGCGTCTTGACACGCTCCACCTCCAAGAACAAGGCCTCCTCTGTTTTCCCTGGTAAGCACACTACCAACTCCTCTTATACTCTATTTATTCTTCTACTCCTATATATAAATATAAATGGAAATTGAAATGGAAATGGAATGCAGCTTCGAGGTATCCGGGCGTGACCATCGCGGACAAGGAGGGAGATTGGGAGCGATGCATCAGGGACTCAACTGGTGTTGTCAACCTGGCAGGAATGCCCATCAGCACCAGGTGGTCACCAGAGGTACTCTAGTTCTAGTTCTAGTTCTAGTCTTGTCTTCAAATTCACTTGCATGGTTAGCTAGTTGATGGATACGACCTCAATGATGCATACATGCATGCAGGTTAAGAGCGAAATTCTGCAGAGCCGAGTGAATGTCACCTCAAAGGTACGTAGCTACTCTACTCTACTTGTACTGCATCTGCATCATATGTCTGCATGCATGCTTCAATTTAGTCTGTCGTCGTCCTCTCGTTTTTAATCGCCTAATCTGGATGCATCAACAATTGAACTGAATTTGATCCATGGGATTAAACTGAACCTAGGTTGTGGATCACATCAATACTAGCAGCAATGGCAATGGTCCCTCTGTTTTCGTCAGTGCAACAGCCGTCGGCTACTACGGTATGGTACTCTTTTCTTCTTCTTCTTCTTCTTCTTCTTCTTCTTCTTAAATTGATTTGATTTGATTTGATTTGATTTGATCAAGCAAGCAGCTTAATCAATCAATCTTTCTTTTTTTAACCAAAAATACAAGAATGAATGAATTGCAGGCACCAGCGAGACGGACAGCTTCGATGAATCCAGCCCATCAGGCAACGACTACCTGGCACATGTATGCCGAGAATGGGAGGGCCGGGCACGGCAAGTGAAGCAGGAGCACGTCCGGCTGGTGCTCATTCGGATCGGAGTCGTCCTCGGCAAGGACGGCGGCGCTCTGGCCAAGATGATCCCCCTCTTCATGATGTTTGCCGGTGGGCCGCTCGGCACAGGAACACAATGGTCTCTGCACTTTTTCTTCTTCTTCTTTTTCTTCTTCTTTCTTCTTCTTTGCTGTATATATATAGGTTCTCTTGGATGTGATGTGAATGTGATGTACATATATATAGGTTCTCTTGGATTCATTTGGACGACCTGGTGGATCTCATCTACGAGTCCCTGCGGAACCCGGCCTACACGGGCATCATCAACGGCACGGCGCCCAACCCGGTGCGGCTGTCGGAGCTGTGCGACCGGCTGGGGCAGGTGGTGGGGCGCCCGTCCTGGCTGCCGGTGCCGGGGCTGGCCATCAAGGCTCTGCTGGGAGAAGGCGCGACGGTGGTGCTGGATGGTCAGAAGGTGCTCCCGGCCAAGGCCACCCAGCTCGGCTTCTCCTACCGCTACCCCTACGTTCGAGATGCGCTCAAGGCCATCGCCAAACAACTCTAGCTACCTCTATATATAACTGCATGCATGCTCGTATTAGTATTTTCTTTCTTTCTATCTACTAGTCTTTTCCTTAATTTTCTTTCTCATATAATACTATGTAATATACTACCCCCTCCGTTCATTTTTATAAGACCTTGAAGACATTTCAAACAATGTACAAAACAGTCCATTTGAGTTGTCTGAAATCACTTACAAAAATAAATGAAGGGAGCAATATAATACTCACTCCGTTCGTAAATATAAGTCTTGCTCTAATAACAATGACCGTTATAAGGCGCGCCTACGTGCATGCATGCACCTCCTGATCGATTTGCCATACATACATACATACATACATACATACATACATACATATGCAAGCAAGGAGAGATATATGCAGGTTTCAGACCAACAGCAAGCGGCACGGCGTCGCTGAGACACCTGGCCCATCTCTACGTGAGGCTTCTTGGAGCCGTAGAAATCCTTGATGCTAAGCTGCACCCAGCTGGGTCTGGGCGTGCGCCTTTGGACAATGTTGTTCTGGCTAGCTACTCCCTCTGTCCATTTTTGTAAGTCGTTTAAAACAGCTGAAATTGAAGTAAAATGAAGAGAGAGAGATAGAGTAGCTAGCAAGACGCAACGACAGAAAAGATGACATGCATGATACGTAGAAAGGGAGTGCTTCATTAGGAAATGCCTCATCATCAGTGTACGTGTAGAAATACTTTGATGACAGTACTGTTGGCTCCTCCACGTCCACAAAGGAAGGCATCGCTGTCAGAGGTAATGCAGGCGTACGTCCACCTTGCCGTCACGATTCAACTGAGCGAGCGCACAGTGCCTTTGGCCTTTGCCTGGAGTATTGGCATTCCCAGATGCCCAATGCACGCACGCACGCACTTGGTATTTCATTCCAAATCCTCAAGTATATGCAACGCAACGCAACGCATGATAAGTAGTGTGGAAAGAGATGGTGCTCATGCCGGAGACGATCCACGAGGAGAGGTCGACGGCGACGGCGACCGCGACGCGGAGAAACCCCATGCCTTGCTGCCGCGTGTACGGCTGCAGGGCCTTCCAGAAACCCATGGCCTCCCTCCCTCCCTCTAGTTACGACGCCACGCCGGTACAAGAATGCAACCGGCCGGCCAACAGAGCGATTTGGTCCTTGGACCACCTAGCCGAAAGTAATAAAAAATAATCATCAACGGGAGCCGAAAGTAATAAAATAATAATAATATAAATCGGTCCTTGGACCATCTAGCGATGACTATAGACACTGTGTGAGCCGAAGATGGGCCGCCGTACTTGCCCTTCCATCATCAGGACCGGGCAAAGTTTGCCATACGTACTAGAGCTTTGTTATGATGAACGAACGGAAATTCTTTGTGCTAAGCCCCCAAAAAACCAACGCATCATAGTATCTATTGTCAACGATGAGAACCATAGATCAGAACGCTCTGGCCTTGAACCACATCAACAAACACAAAAACCAACCTAATCCCAGGAGATCCGTCGGAAAAACAACTCCACATGCCCTCTGTCTGCGCTAGGCACACCACTAGAGCAAGGATAGGGTGGGGACGCCCTTATTTTCTCATTTGATGATGCCGTTGCCGCCTCACCATTTTGAAGAAGACACTAGTAGAAAACAGGGTATCAGTTCTGGTTTCAAAGGGCCTTTAGTCCCGGTTCTGCAACCGGGACAAAACGATCGGGACTAATGCCCATCACTTTTAGTCCCGGCTGGCTTACGAACCGGGACTAAAAGGGCTACACGTGGCCGCTGTGGGGTGCCCAGGCAGGAGGATTTTTAATCCCGGTTGGTAACATCGACCAGAACTAAAAGGCAGCCACGTGTCAGCAGCTGTCAGGCGCTGGGTTTTTTTTGAAAGGAGGGGTTTAGGGGTTTTCATATTGTCTTTCCCCCTTTTATTTTTGTGTTTACCCTTCAATTCTTTTACATTTAGGGTTTCATTTTTATTTAATGTTTTCCATTCAATTCGACGCTAGCTAGCAATGAAGGAACCATTACACAAAATCATCATGAACATATATAAAGAGAAGTGACCTCTCTTTCTCCGTGCTTGGTCGAACAACAAGTTTTCGTACATCTATCCAACGCTACTACATATATACAATATAACATCTCTTACGATCCCTGACATCATCTACCCAAATCTATTTGCAATTCCATATGATATTCTCTGTGTTCAGGTATGACATGGTCAACAAAGAATCCCACCAATTCCTCTTGAATTGCTCGTATGCGATCATGTGGTAGGACTTCATTCCGCTTCTCCCACATCTAATTTTAAGAAGGGGGTCAATACATATATATGAATGAAAGTCAACACAATTGATGGAAATAAAATAAAATTGTGAATATTGTTTACGTACTTCAAATTGTTCGTCAGAGAAGCCCCGCTCAGATGTCGAGTAGCGAATGAACTCGCAAACATAGTATCCACATAAATTATTCTCGGATGCCTGCCACAAGCACTTTACGAGAATATAGTTCAATCAAAATGATAATCAAGCATGATAATGGCATTGATGAAACTACAATCAATGAGAGATGCGCGGAACTAGCTAGTATTACTTACTTTGAGGTGTGTAAATCGCAGCTCCTTATTCAGACCCGGAACCATTCTGGTGAACTTCTTCCAAACCCTGCCCAAAAAAATGATTACTTGATACCAGGAAATGAACGAAAGTCACTACAAGAAATATGTCAACATGTGACCAGCACTATTGGTCACTGTTTTCAATTTGTGACCTTTTGTGACCAAAAACATAAGGTTAAAAGCTGGCAGTCATAAACTGACTATAGCGACCTTTCTTCTGAAATGGCCGTAGACGTTTATGACCAAAATACGTCTACCGTGGCATTTTGGTCACTAGCAACCTCCCCAGGCCACGTAGGCATCCAGCATGGCAATCTGATGTGGCACAAGATTCAGCCCGTTTCAATTCGATTTTCTACATGGGCCTAGCCCAACAATTCGGCCTTTTTACTGTATATTTTCTCTAGCTACATGGGTTATTTTTTCTAATAGTTTTGATTTCTACATTGGCCTGACCCAACAATTGGGCCTTTCGTTTTTGGGCCATGGCCTTTTTGGCTCAACAGTTACATTTCTTTTTTTAGTTACATTTCTTTTTTAAGACATATCCAATAGTCAGATGGGTTTGAGTGGGTCCCAATGGTCAGAGTCATGTTCTTCAAATTTTGATTTTCTAGTAAATAAAAACAAATATTTAAATCAGAACTGATTGAAAACAGAAGCAATACTTCAACAACCAAATCTGGCACCTTACAATCAAACATACACCACGTTCATAATCGAACATACTTCACATCAGGTTTACAGCCACCAAGAACACAACTAAATATCAAAATATAACTATCTATCAGAGTATAACTAGCTCCAATGAGCTAGAACTCAATGCTTCTTCACTTCTTGGCCACGACGAAACACGAATGAAGTACAGCATCTGCAAGTTATCAAACAATATGGTAAGGAGCAAAATAAAGGCAAATCTAAAAGCACATTAACTTGTAGGCAGTCTGTGCATAAATAAAGTAAAACAAGCAAAATGAGGCATCGAAATCAGTGGATACAAGTAGTTACTATCAGCAGCAAGTAAATACTACTCCAATCACATCAGGTTTACAATCCTATAAATGCGACATTTTTATCATGTAAGCATAGAAGGACAAATTAAACATCATTTAGATGTTTGAAACAAAGAACCAGAATTTAACCGTAATTGTTCCAGTAGATCATATCCGGTTTAAATTAACTCCTTTGACACCAATATTATACAACATCAAAGAAGTATACATACTGATCAGGTTTAATTAGCACATAGAAGCCAAATACCAGTAACCGATGAAGAAAAAATCCTGATATACAAAGGTAAGCTCATTGTGCATTTTCTTTTTCAATGTGATACACAATAAGCATAAGTAACCACCAAAATCTCTCAATACCGATCATTAACTAGAGACCTCCCGGGAGCCAAAGCCCTAATAGCCATGGCATCGAATAGAAGAGTTGGTGTGCAAAGAAAAAAGCGATTACCTCTCAGGGGCCGTAGACGGCGGCGATGACCCTGGTGTTGCCCATCTCGAACAGCGCCGACCCGTCGGCCCTGGAGAAGATGTCGACCTCGCCCTTGAGCTGCCGCATCTGCAAGGCAAGGCAGCAAACAGGAAGAATCAGAGGCAGTCGAGCCAGCATGAAGAGGATGAGGCTGCTTTGCTGTGGACAAGAAGATTTTAGCTAGGTATGATTGTTAAAAGAAATCAACAAGACAGTGTAACAGTAGCAAACAGTATTCAGAGCATCATTACCCAGAGGTTAATCATGGGTACCTTGGCTTGAATTCAACATCAATTCAACATGAGGGAGGGAGGGATTGCAACAAGGGGGATCGAACCTTGATGATGCGATGATGTTGCTGCTTGTCCTTGTCCTTGCCCCGCCAGGCAGAGGAAGGGAAGCTCCGCTCGATCTGGCCACCATCCGTGGAGGTCGAGGCCCATGCCCTCTTAGCTGCAAAAACAAACTTTCTCAGTACACACAACAGGAAACAAGGGGATCAAAAAACATAATGCCTGCAAGTAGTACTGCTTTGCTATCAGGTGCAATCACACAATTTTTTTAATTTCTACCATGCTTCCATTTTGCAGTAACCAGAAATCAATTGATTGTGGAGATATTTCAAAAATTAGTTTATAGTTCACTAGGCAAGTTACAATCCATCTGTCAAATAAAATCGCTCATCTGCCAGAAGCATAAGCAATCAGACAAATCACACAAATTCAATATTATTATTGTGCAAACAAAAAAAAGTTCAGAGTGCCTCCATACACAAATCATAAACATCCTCTTATATTATGGATGCGCTTGTATCAAGCTAGCCCTCACGGTTGGATGGATGCAAGTGTCCTGCCTGGCATGATTAACCTATTGTCTCTTAACCGACGCCGCCGAATACAGGGGACAAGAACAAAATCAGGTTGTTTCTAATGTGTGCATACTGACATTGCTAAGCATTGGCCAGTGATAGTAGTAAGCAACCCCATGCCAAGATGACCCACTTGCTTCTCACGTGGCTCTAATTGTGTCTGTGTTCGATGAAGCGTCGTTTGCAGCTATCTCATCTAGACGTGCTCAAACACTAACAAGACGAAGGTTGATGCTGATCGTGAGTTGTGAAGGTGAGCAGATCTTAACACAAGTGTGGTAAATTTTGCTGCAGAGATGAGTTCTCCATGTAGAGTAATTGAGTCCGGTGGTGTGGCTGTGTTCTTTGTAGGAGGTGGATGGAATTGGACACTGGAAATGCTGCTGTCCGTGCATGACTTGAATGTGCATACCCAGTGCAGTGCAGTTCAGTGCAATATAGCCCACCCAAACTTGCCGCCACGACGATGTCAGACTACTCTCAACCAGAGAAACAAAACAGGAGACGCTGCGGTTAGTCTGTCGGCAACAGAGTCTTGATCTTGATACGTACGTAGGGTGCAGAAACAATGAACGCTCGCAACATCCATCATCAGTCTGCCCATGAAACTGGAGTACACTAGATACAATATCAAGTCATTCTCCTCCAGGTACATAACACTAGATACACTAGGTTCCTTGTAATTTGTAAACCCAGGCTAAATAACCAACCATTGCAATGCTAGACCGACAGACTGAAGAACTGCTCGAGTTTCAGTGGCCAAGAAGAATCGGATTTTGCATCACCAAGAGAGCACAAGGAAAGGGGATTGGCGGGGTTACCTGCCCTGATGCAGATGAACGCCGGAGGAGGAGGCTGCAGGTCCCGGTGGTGAAGCTGGCGCTGATGAAGGCCCGCGTAGAGCGATCCTTGTTGCCGTTGCCCGTCGGAGGTGCGGGGGTCGTGCCGGTGACCCACTGCGGCGGCTAGGGTTCGGACCCGCCGTGGTTGTGGATCCCGCCACCGTGGCCCCTGCGAGGAGCCCAAGCAGGACCCCACGGGCTTGGCCTTGGATCCGGCCGCGGCAGGAGCGATACGGCCTCCCCTCTCGATCTGGGTGCATGGCCGCGGCCCCCCGAGCTAGAGCGTAGGGAGATGAAGGAGAGACTAAGGGCGCCGACGGGGGGGTGGAGGGCAGAGGATGGGCCTCGGGGAGACGAGCTCGCCGCCGGTGGGGTTGGGATTGGGGGAGAGGGAGGAGGTCGGCAGCGGCGGCGATTGGGTGGGACGAGGAGGAGCAAGCCCCGTGTCTTCATTTTTGGGGCCGGTTGGACGCACGCACGCACGCCGGATGAAGGCGAGGGGAGGGGGAGGGCGGAGACGAGGTCGGCGGTGGGTGGGGGCGGCGGTGGCGGAGACTAGGTCGCGACAAGGGAGAGGACGGCGCGGCAGCCTCGATTGGATCTGGAGAAGGAAAGGGTGGGTGGGTAGGTGGGTTAGGGTTTTGGTCTTTCAGGAGAAGATCCAACTTGGTGATCCGCGTGGACGTGGTTCCTCACTTCTCATTGGTTGGCTGGCGCGCGCTCAAATATCCAAAATTTGGACCCAAATTTCTGAAAAAAAATTAAATGCCTACAAATCTATGTTGCAAAATTGAACCAAATCAAGGGAGTTTGTTCAAATGATCTCATATTTTACACGAGGGTGCATCTTGGAATGGCAAACAATGTTGCCTAAGGGAGTTTTCATTTTCTTTGCACGAAAAATTCATTTTCCATTTTCCGAGTGCCCGAAATGAGTTTTTTTTGTGAAGGACCTACCATATATTTGTTGCAAAATTGGACCAAATCAATTTTATAAAAAACTAGGCCATATTTAATGCACAATTGACCAAATGGTTGCATGTAAAAAGTTTTGATCCACCTCTGGTGAAAAAGACAAATTTCCGCCGTTTCAGCTGGAAGCGCGTCAAATTTGAACTGCGGCTGCCTCATAGTTTGCTATTTATTTTTTATATAAATCATTTCTAGGTACAAAAGTATCTATTTAATCAGAGAAACACCAAAACAATTTCAAGATTCAACCACTAGCTAGGAACGGTCATTCCCGTCGTTTTGACCACATTTTGAAATGGGCATAAAAAATTCAAAAAAATCAAAAAATTGGAAAACCTTCGCATTGTGTCATCATATGTGACCAAGTTCCCAGGAAAAATAATAAACTTGTAATACGACAATTTTAAAAAAAAAATGTTCTCGGAAACGAGCTATCATGTGTGAAGATTCATGACTTTCAAGTCAAATGATCAATCTTATGGCCACATTCATTGCCTAGTTTGTTCAAATAATATCATATTGTGCACAAGGGTGCATATTGGAATGGCAAACAATGTTGCCTAAGGGAGTTTTCATTTTCTTTGTACGAAAAATCAATTTTTCATTTTTCGAGTGCCCAAAAGGAGGTTTTTTGTGAAGGACCTCCTAAATAATTGTTGCAAAATTGGACGAAATCAATTTTATAAAATACTAGGACATATTTAATGCACAATTGACAAAATGGTTGGGTGTAAAAAGTTTTGATCCACCTCTCATGAAAAAGACAAATTTCCGCCGATTCAGTTGGAAGCGGGTCAAATTTGAACTGCAGCTGCCTCATAGTTTGCTATTTATTTTTTCCAAAAATCATTTCTAGGTACATAAGTACCTATTTAATCAGAGAAACACAAAAAAATTCAAGATTCAACCACTAGCTAGGAACGGTCATTCCCGCCGTTTTGACCGCATTTTGAAACGGGCATAAAAAATTCAAAAAAAATCAAAAAATTGGGAAACCTTCGCATTGTGTCATTATATGTGGCCAAGTTCCCAGGAAAAATAACAAACTTGTAATACGGCAATTATTTTAAGCCAAATGATCAATCTTATGGCCACATTCATGGCATAATTTGTTCAAATGATCCCATATTGTGCACAAGGGTGTATATTGGAATGGCAAACAATGTTGCCTAAGGAAGTTTTCATTTTCTTTGGACGAAAAACCATTTTCCATTTTTCGAGTGCCCAAAAGGAGGTTTTTTTGTGAAGGACCTCCCAAATAATTGTTGCAAAATTGGACCAAATCATTTTTATAAAATACTAGGCCATATTTAATGCACAATTGACAAAATTGTTGGGCGTCAAAAGTTTTGATCCACCTCTGGTGAAAAAGACAAATTCCCGCCGATTTAGTAGGAAGCGGGTCAAATTTGAACTACAACTGCCTCATAGTTTACTATTTATTTTTTCCAAAAATCATTTATAGTTACATAAGTACCTATTTAATCATAAATACATGGTTTGATGGCGATACGTCGAGGTTTGGGCGGTGGCCAAGGCCCCCAACTCTAGAGCGCGTAAACTCGCATGCCCGACGCGTGGTCACCGCGTTACCGTGGCGTTGCCATATGTTCTGGGCAGCCTAGGCATGTCTAGTGGGTTGGGCACTCCCCAGGTAGGTTCTATGAAGAAAATTACAACATAAGATTCTCACGAGGAGACCGATCGATGCTCAAACATGAATTAGCAGCCAAGTGTTTGATTAGCGGTACGGGAAATGCACATGGCCAATGGGCGTGAGTTTTTGCTGAGGATGATCATCTACTAAGAAGAATGTCTTCGCAAATTTTCAGGTCAAAGGAGGATCCTAGGTGGTACTTGCTTTGCAAAGTACCACATTGGATAGAAATATGAATGTTGAAGCTGGGCTCAAAATAATGAATGGATTGAGCTGAAATTTGGTGGAGGATGATTATTTGGGCATTGGAAAGCACCGTAGAAAATTGATACCATTTGGACATGCCAAAGTGGTACTTCCTTCACAATGCTCTTCTATGGACAGAAACTTGGGAAAACTAGTGAGAGAAATTGGATGAATGAAATGAGCTCAAATTTGGTGTAGGTAAGTTACATAGGTATGGTTATGCCTTGGTAGATTTTCAGATCATTTGGGTAAGCCTAGATAGTACTTACTTCACAAAGCTTCTCTCGAGGTAGAAACTTTGGAAATTTCCTGAGAAAGATTTACTAGGAAAATGGATCTGAATATTATCATGTGGCAATGATTTGGGTATGGAAGAGTGCCCAAAGAGTTTGAGGTTAATAGGAGGGGTCTAGATAACACTTGCTTTGCAACGTGCCAATCTGGCCATAAAATATAAATTGAACCTGGGCTCACATAGATAATTTTCCTAAGCTGCAATTTGGAGGAGGGTGATAATTTGGGCATATGAAGGAACTGTATAAATTTCATGTCATTTGGATATATAAAAAAGGTACTTCCTTCACAATGCTTCTAGGTGGACAAAAACTTTGGAAATTTGTTGAGCAAGATTTGCCAGGCAAATGGAGCTGAATTTTGTCATGCGGCAATGATTTGGATAGGAAAGAGTGCCCAAGAATTCTGAGGGCAATCAAGAATATATAAATAGCACTTCCTTCATAAAGTGATGTTGTGAACAGAATAGGAAAATGAATATTGTTGAATTTTTTTTGAACTAGGCAAGGAAGTATTTTTACATATTTGACGAAGATATGACCCAAAGAATTTATGAGATTTTTTTGGGAATTTTCGGAATGACAGAAATATAGGTTGCTTCAGAACCTAGGGCAAAAATTGACACATGGACATGACACATAGGCAAAACTGATGAGGTGGTGCCAAGTCATACCAATCCACCACAATTGACAAGGTTATGACCATCTATATTGGTCATGATCAGCTAGAAATAAAGCAACGGACTAGTGCTATCTGCTTTATGACCATTTCGTGTAAGGAAATTACGACCTTTCTGACCAAAATGGTCGCAATGGTTTAGGGTTTGGAGCCCCCCGAACAGCTTTTGACCAATTGGTCTAAAATGGTCATAGATTTATGACCAATTCTTCCAGGGTCACTGACAGAAGGTCATAAGTTGACATATTTCTTGTAGTGAGTTGCCGATATGGTGCGATAATGATTGAACTTACTTCTGGAGCATTTCACTCATGTCCTCCCACAACTTAGGCTCTTTACGTCTCGAGTCTAAAATAGTTACTACTCCCCCGTCAAGCTTAATGGATAGCAGAATAAAGTGAAAGCTGCGCACGCATAACTCATCAATTACAATACTTAACCTCGAGTAAGCGAAACCGAATATGCACAAGGCAGTAACACTCACTTGAAGTTGTAAGGAAAGAGTATTTCCCTTTTGTTTTGATATCGAAGGAATGCATTTAGCAAATTTTCCTCGATAACTCTAGCTTTATTTTGTACTGTCCATTCATTTACGGTATTTGGGCTAATGAACCCAATGTCATAGATTTGTCCTCTTCTGTATTCAACGATCTTAACCTGCATAATATAGTGAGGATAATTATATATACATGTAATGAACGAGCTGAGCTAGAGACTTAATTACAAAAATAATACTTACAAACAGTAGCAAGTCATGAGAGTTTTGTCGATGGCGTCTTGATTGACTAACTGAAATAATTCCACAAATTCAATAGGCATCAGGCCGACTCCAATGAAGTCATGCTCATCTTTAATTCCTAGCAAGAGACTGTCGGTCCCGTCCTTGCTGCAGGTTTCCAAGTACCAGTCATGCAATCTTCGCATCATCGTTGGTAGATGCGGGAGCTGATCAAGTTTGACGAGAGGCTTCCCGTGCTTGTATCTAAAGGGCACTACTACCTCAACCATTTCAAACTGTACATCATCGCCCGTAATTACCAAGAGTGCTACCGGACGCTAGCCCCGGATGATTAGCGATATCTCTAGACACCTTGAGCTGGGGGCACGATTGCTTCTCCTGTTCGCCGAGTTGGGGAATTGTTTTCCCACTTCGTCTTGCAGCACTGGTCCATTTTGCACCATGTTTTTCTATTGTTATTTACATTATTTTATTGTATAATAATGCTTTTTGGAGTAATTATAATGCCTTTTCTATCATAACATGCAAGGTTTAAACAAAGAAGAAGAATTCCGGCAGCTAGAAATCTGGACCTAAAAAAGCTGCGTCAGACTACCTATTCTGCACAACTCCAAATGAGCTGAAACTTCACAGATAATTTTTAGGGAATATATGAGGAATATTGGAGGAAATAACTACCGGAGGGGGCCACCTGGTGAGCACAAGACACCAGGGTGCACCTGGCCCCACATGCGCGCCCTGGTGGGTTGTGCTCAGCCCGGCCCACCTTCGGTGCCCATCTCCTGGTATATAAGTCATTTTGACCTAGAAAAAATAAAGAGAGGACTTTTGGGACGAAGCGCCGCCGTCTCAAGGTAGAACTTGGGCAGGGGCACTTTTGACCTCCGGTGGAGCGATTCCGCCGGGGGAACTTCCCTCCCGGACGGGGAAATCATCGTCATCATCATCACCAACAACTCTCCCATCTCGGGGAGGGTAATCTCCATCAACATCTTCAACAACACCATCTCCTCTCAAATCCTAGTTCATCTCTTGTGTTCAATGTTTGTACCGGAACCTCAGATTGGTACTTGTGGGTGACTAGTAGTGTTGATTACATCTTGTAGTTGATTACTATATGGTTTATTTGGTGGAAGATCATATGTTCAGATCCAATATGCTATTTAATACCCCTCTGATCTTGAGAATGATTATCATTTGTGAGTAGTTACTTTTGTTCTTGAGGTCACGGGAGAAATCATGTTGCAAGTAATCATGTGAACTTGATATGTGTTCGATATTTTGATAGTATGTATGTTGTGATTCCCTTATTGGTGTCATGTGAACGTCGACTACATGACACTTCACTTTATTGGGGCCTAAGGGAATGCATTGTGGAGTAGTTATTAGATGATGGGTTGCGAGAGTGACAGAAGCTTAAACCTTAGTTTATGCGCTATTCCGTAAGGGACCGATTGGATCCAAAAGTTTAATGATATGGTTAGAATTTATTTTTTACTTTTCTCGTAGTTGCGCATGCTTGCGAGGGGGTTAATCATAAGTAGGAGGCTAGTTCAAGTAAGAACATCACCTAAGCACCGGTCCACCTACATATCAAATTATCAAAGTAGCGAACACGAATCAAACCAACATGATGAAAGTGACTAGATGAAATTTCCGTGTACCCTCAAGAACGCTTTGCTTATTATAAGAAACCGTTTTGGCCTGTCCTTTGCCTTAAAAGGATTGGGCTACCTTGCTGCACTTTTGTTACTATTATCATTACTTGCTCATTACAAATTATCTTGCTATCAAACTACTTGCTACTTATAATTTGCAGACATTACCTTGCTGAAAACCTCTTATCATTTCCTTCTGCTCCTTGTTGGGTTCGACACTCTTGTTGTTGCCGCTCTCTCTCTCACTCAAGACTAGAGGTAGAAGAAGGAGAAGCACAATACACTGGAATTTCACCCGGCTACACACAACCCCGTTACTATTCCACTAGCACCAAACTCTCATCTGAACACACACAAGTGGCCATGGCTTTGTAGTGGCACAGCAACGCAGCCCCCAAGTTTCCCTGTGTCGTACACACTAACTAACCGCACGCATGCACACCCGCTTACTTGTCCGGCACACCCATGCATCTAGCTTATCCATCTAATGCATGCACGCATGACCCGGCCACCCCAAACGGTCACTAAGTCACGACCAGCTATGCGACACACGCACACACGCTACAGACACGAGCACACACACACTACACCATGCACACATTTTGCCACGGCTTCTGCTGCGTCCTGCACGTTCTGCGCATATCCACGCACCCGACGAGCCTGACTGCACAGTGCGTCCCGCACGACTCGTGCGAATTCATCGCGCCCGACGAGCCCGACCACACATATCGTGGCTTATTCCAACACACACCCCCTAAGCCACGGCCTAGAGGAGTCCGTCGTCGTCGATGTTGGCGCCGGCCAAGAGAGCCTGCTCCGCCGCCGGTCCTTTCCGCAGCTGCGGGCACTCGCGCCGGAAGTGCCCGTGCTCCGTGCACTTGTAGCAGCGCCTGCGCCTGTTGCCGCCGCTCCTCGACGCCACGTTGCACCTGTCATCGTCGTCCCGTGCTCCGCCGTGCTGTCGCTCCCGCGACCGCCACTGCGCCAACGTGAACAGGAGCCGTCCGTCCTCCCACTCGCCGCTGTCCTGCCGTCGACGCCTAACTCGCTCGTCGAACGCGTGCAGCCGCCCGAGTGCTTCGTCGAACGCCATCGTCGTCACGTCGTGGAACTGCTCGATGCCGGCGACGACGGGGAAGAGCCGATCCGGCACCGTATCCAGCAGCTTCTTGACTAGCGTCGCGTCGCCCAGCGTCTCCCCGAGGTTGGCATACCTCGCCGCCATCGCCGCGAGCCTCCCGCCGTACACGTCGAGCTCCTCGCCGTCCTTCATCTTTAGGCGGTCAAATTCGCCGCGCAGCGTCGCCAACCTTGCCGCGCGGACCTGATTGGCGCCGACGAACCTCACCTTCAAGGAGTCCCATACCTCCCTGGCGGTGAGCTTCGTCGACACCTGTAGCAGCACATCCTCCGACAACGCCCCGAGTAGCAACGCGCGCGCCATCTTGTCCTTCCACGCGTTCACCACCGCGTCGCTCGGTGCCACCGCCTCCCACACGGTGTGGACGTCGAGGATCACCTGCGCCTTGATGGCCCAGACCATGTAGTTGTCCGCGGTAAGCATCGGCATCGCCATCATCGCCGATCCGCCCGCGCCGTCGCCGTGTGGGACGAGCACCATGGTTACCGGTGATCGCCCGAACCGAAGCTCTGTATACCAATTGTTGTTGCTGCTCTCTCTCTCACTCAGGACTAGAGGTAGAAGAAGGAGAAGCACAATACACTGGAATTTCACCCGGCTACACACAGCCCCGTTACTATTCCACTAGCACCAAACTCTCATCTGAACACACACAAGTGGCCATGCCTTTGTAGTGGCACAGCAACGCAACCCCCAAGTTTCCGTGTTCCGTACACACTAACTAACCGCACACATGCACGCCCACTTACTTGGTCGGCACACCCACGCATCTAGCTTATCCATCTAATGCATGCATGCATGACCCGGCGACCCCAAACAGTCACTAAGTCACAACCAGCTATGTGACACACGCACACACGCTACAGCCACGAGCACACACACACTACACCATGCATGCATTTTGCCACGGTTTCCGCTGCGTCCCGCACGTCCTGCGCGTATCCTCACGCCCGACGAGCCCGACTACATAGTGCGTCCCACACGTCCTGCGCGAATCCATCGTGCCCGACGAGCCCAACCACACACGCCGTGGCTTATTCCAACACACACCCCCCTAAGCCACGGCCTAGAGGAGTCCGTCGTCATCGACATTGGTGCCGGCCAAGAGAGCCTGCTCCGCCGCCGGTCCTTTCCGCAGCTGCGGGCATTTATTGATTGATCCCATATACTTGTGGGTCATCAAGGCTCTTTTCTGGCGCCGTTGTCGGGAAGTGAAGCGCTCTTGGTAAGGAAAAATTATTACTACGTGCTGAAATTTATTGTTACTTATTACTATGGAGAACAATCCTTTGAGGGGTTTGTTCCGGGTATCTTCACCTCGACCGGAACCATAATTAGTTGCCCCTCAACCTACTGCACCTACTAAAAATATTGAATATGTAGCTAATCCTTATGCAGGAGATGGATCCGAACATCCTGATATGCACTTGATATACGTGGAGGAAATTTGTGGATTATTCAAGCTTGCAGGTTTACCCGGAGATGAAACTAAGAAGAAGGTTTTCCCTTTATCTTTGAAGGGAAAAGCATTGGCATGGTATAGGCTATGTGATTATATTGGATCTTGGAATTGGAATCGATTAAAATTTGAGTTTCACCAAAAAAAATATCCTATGCATCTAGTTCATCGTGATCGAAATTATATATATAATTTTTGGCCTCGTGAAGGAGAAAGTATCGCTCTAGCTTGGGGGAGGCTTAAGTCAATGTTATATTCATGCCCCAAGCATGAGCTCTCAAAGTTATTATTCGGAATTTTTATGCTCGACTTTCTCACAATGATCAATCCATGCTCGATACTTCTTGTACTGGTTCATTTATGAAGAAGACTATTGAATTCTGGTGGGATCTTTTAGAAATAATTAAATGCAACTCTGAAGATTGGGAACTCGCCGAAGGTAAAGAGTTAGGTATTAAGCTTAAGTTTGATTGTGTTAAATCTTTTATGAATACCGATGCTTTTCAAAAGTTTAGCACTAAATATGGACTTGACTCTGAGATAGTAGCTTCCTTTTGTGAATATTTTGCTACTCATGTTGATCTCCCTAAAGAGAAGTGGTTCAAATATCACCCACCTATTAAAGAAGAAATTAAAGAATCAGTGATAGCTAAAGACGAAACCATTATCTATAATGTTTATCCAGTTGTTCCCACAGCTTATATTTGAGAAACCACCTTTCCCTATTAGGATGAAAGAACACACTAAAGTTTCAACCGTGGTCAACAAAAGCTATATTGGAACACCTAAACCAGCTGAACAAATCAAGGTAGAACCTAGTGTTGCTATGGTTAAGGATCTCTTGGTCGATAATATAGATGGGCATGTTATTTACTTCTGTGATGAAGCTGCTAGAATTGCCAAACACGATGAGAAAGATAAACATAGACTCCTTGTTAGCATGCCCATTGTCTCAGTTAAAATAGGAGATCAATGTTATCATGGTTTATGCGACATAGGTGCTAGCGTGAGTGCTATTCCTTTTACCTTATATCAAGAAATTATGGATGATATAGCACCCGCCGAGATAGAAGACATAGATGTTACTATTGAACTTGCTAATAGAGATACCATCACACCACTTGGGATTGTTAGAGATGTTGAAGTCTTGTGTGGGAAAGTAAAATACCCCACTGATTTTCTTGTTCTGGGTTCCCCACAAGATGATTTTTTGTCCCATTATATTTGCTAGACCTTTGTTGAACACCATCAATGCTAGAATAGACTATGAGAAACAAACTATCGGTGTTAGCTTTGGTGATGAATCTCATGAGTTTAACTTTTCCAAGTTTAGTAGAAAACCTCATAAAAAAGAATTGCCTAGTGAGGATGAAATTATTGTTCTTGCTTCTATTGTTGTACCTGCTACTGATCCTTTAGAACAATATTTGCTAGACCACGAAAATAATTTACATATGCATGAAAGAAATGAAATAGATAATATTTTGTTTGAACAACGACCTCCGCTTAAACACAATTTACCTATTGAAACTCTGGGAGGTCCTCCTCCACCTAAAGGTGATCCTGTGTTTGGATTAAAACAATTGCCAGATACTTTGAAATATGCTTATCTTGATGAAAAGAAGATATATCTTGTTATTATTAGCGCTAACCTTTCAGAACATGAAGAAGAAAGATTATTGAAAGTTCTGAGGAAGCACAGAGCTGCTATTGGATGTACTCTTGATGATCTTAAGGGCATTAGTCCCACTCTATGTCAGTACAAGATTAATATGGAGTCTGATGCTAAACCCGTTGTTGATCACCAATGTTGGTTAAATCCAAAGATGAAAGACGTGGTAAGAACAAAAATATTAAAACTTCTGGAAGCGGGTATAATCTATCCTATAGCTGATAGTAGATGGGTAAGCCTTGTTCATTGTGTCCCTAAGAAAGGAGGTATTACTGTTGTTCCTAACGATAAGAATGAACTTATTCCACAGAGAATTATTGCGTGCTATAGAATGGTAACAACTAGAAAAGATCATTACCCTCTGCCTTTTATTGATCAAATGTTAGAAAGATTGTCTAAGCACACACATTTTTGCTTCCTTAATGGATATTCTTGTTTTTTGCAAATACCTGTTTCTCAACCTGATCAAGAAAAGACCACTTTCACTTGTCCTTTTGGAACTTATGCTTATAGACGTATGCCTTTTGGTTTATGCAATGCACCTCCTACCTTTCAAAGATGTATGACTGTTATATTCTCTGACTTTTGTGAAAAGCGTTTTTATGGATGACTTTTCCATTTACGGGAAGTCTTTTGATGATTTTTTAAGCAATCTTGATCGAGTTTTGCAGATATGTGAGCAAACTAATATTGTCTTGAATTGGGAGAAGTGCCACTTTATGGTTAATGAAGGTATTGTCTTGGGACATAATTCTTTTGAACGTTACCCTCAAAAGAAAATTCTGAATGAGGTATTGAGGTGGATCAAGCTAAGGTTGATGCAATTGAGAAAATGCCGTGTCCTAAAGATATTAAAGGTATTTGTAGTTTCCTTGGTCATGCTGGTTTCTATAGGAGATTTATCAAAGACTTCTCTAAATTTTCTAGGCCACTTACAAATCTCTTGCAAAAGGATATTCCGTTTGTCTTTGATGATGATTATTTAGAAGCCTTTGAAACACTTAAGAAAGCCTTAATTTCTGCACCTATTTCAACCACCTAATTGGATCTTGCCTTTTGAAACCATGTGTGATGCTAGGGATTATGCTGTTGGTGTTGTTCTAGGACAAAGAGTTGATAAGAAATTAAATGTTATTCATTATGCTAGTGAAACTCTAGACAGTGCTCAATGCAATTATGCTACTACTGAAAAAGAATTCTTAGTAGTGGTGTTTGCTTGTGATAAGTTTAGATCTTATATTATTGATTCTAAAGTGACTATTCACACCGATCACGCTGCTCTTAAATATCTTATGGAAAAGAAAGATGCCAAACCTAGACTTATTTGTTGGGTTCTTTTGCTACACGAATTTGATTTGCATATAACTAATAGAAAAGGAGCTGCGAACCCCGTAGCTGATAACCTGTCTAGATTGGAAAATATTCTTGATGACCCACTACCTATTGATGATAGCTTTCCCGATGAACAATTAGCTGCAATAAATGTTTCTCATAATACTCCTTGGTATGCTGACTATGCTAATTATATTGTTGCTAAATACATACCATCTAGCTTCACATACCAACAAAAGAAAAAATTTCTATGATTTAAGACATTACTTTTGGGATGACCCACATCTTTATAAAGAAGGGGTAGATGGTATTATTAGGCATTATTCTCCTGAGCATGAATATGAACAAATCCTATGAAAATGTCACTCCGAAGCTTATGGAGGACATCATGCGGGAGACAGAACTGCTCACAAGGTATTGCAATCCGGGTTTTATTGGCCTAATCTCTTCAAGAATGCTCGTAAGTTCGTCTCATCTTGTGATGAATGTCAAAGAGTAGGTAATATCGGTAAGCATCAAGAAATGCCTATGAATTATTCACTTGCTGTTGAACCATTTGATGTTTTGGGATTTGATTTCATGGGACCTTTTCCTTCCTCTAATGGGTATACGCATATTTTGGTTGTTGTTGATTATGTTACTAAGTGGGTAGAAGCTATTTCAACTAGTAGTGCTGCTCACAACACTTCTATTAAAATGCTTAAGGAAGTCATTTTCCCAAGGTTTGGAGTCCTTAGATATTTAATGACTAATGGTGGTTCACACTTTATTCACGGTGCTTTCTGTAAAATGCTTGCCAAGTATGATGTTAACCATAGAATTGCGTCACCCTATCATCCTCAGTCTAGTGGTCAAGTTGAACTTAGCAATAGAGAAATAAAATTGATCTTATAAAAGACTGTCAATAGGTCCTGGAAAAATTGGTCTAAAAAATTAGATGATGCACTCTGGGCTTATTGAACAGCATACACAATTCCAATGGGTATGTCTCCTTATAAAATGGTTTATGGAAAAGCTTGTCATTTGCCTCTTGAGTTAGAACATAAAGCTTATTGGGCACTTAAAGAACTCAACTATGATGTCAAACTTGCTGGTGAAAAGAGGTTATTTGATGAATGGAGAACCCAAGCTTATGAAAATGCCAAGTTATTTAAAGAAAAAGTTAAAAGATGGCATGATAAAAGAATCCAAAAGCGTGAGTTTAAAGTTGGAGAATATGTTCTTTTGTACAACTCTCGTTTCAGATTCTTTGCAGGAAAATTCATCTCGAAATGGGAAGGACCCTATGTTATCTAATACATCTCCGTTGTATCTATAATTTTTTATTGTTCCGTGCCAATATTCTATGACTTTTACATACTTTTGGCAACTTTTTATACTATTTTTGGGACTAACATATTGATCCAGTGCCCAGTGCCAGTTCCTGTTTGTTGCATGTTTTTTGTTTTGCAGAAAACTCATATCAAATGGAGTGCAAACGGGATAAAAACTGACGGAGATTTTTTTTGGTATATTTATGATTTTTGGGAAGAAGAATCAACGCGAGACGATGCCCGAGGGGGCCACGAGGTAGGGGGGCGTGCCCCAGGGGGTCAGGCGCGGCCTGGGCCCTCGTGGCCACCCCGTAAGGCGGTTGGTGCCCTTCTTTCGCCACAAGAAAGCTAATATCCGGATAGAGATCGTGTCCAAAATTCAGCCCAATCGGAGTTACGGATCTCCGGGAATTTAAGAAACGGTTGAAGGGCAGAATCAGGGAACGCAGAAACAGAGAGAGACAGAGAGACAGATCCAATCTTGGAGGCTCTATCGCCCCTCCCATGCCATGGAAGCCAAGGACCAGAGGGGAAACCATTCTCCCATTTAAGGAGAAGGTCAAGGAAGAAGAAGAAGAAGAAGAAGGGGGGGCTTTCTCCCTCTCTCACCCGGTGGTGTCGGAACACCGCTGGGGCCATCATCGTCACCACAATCTTCACCAACACTGCTGTCATCTTCACCAACATCTTCATCACCTTCCCCCATCTATCTACAGCAGCCCACTCTCCCGCAACCCAGTGTACCCTCTACTTGAACATGGTGCTTTATGCTTCAAATTATTATCCAATGATGTGTTGCCATCCTATGATGTCTGAGTAGATTTTCGTTGTCCTATCGGTAATTGGTGAATTGCTATGGTTGGTTTAATTTGCTTGTGGTTATGTTGCTGTCCTTTGGTGCCCATCATATGAGCGCGCGCGTGGATCACACCATAGGGTTAGTTGTATGTTGATAGGACTATGTATTGGAGGGCAAGAGTGACAGAAGCTTCGACCTAGCATAGAAATTGATGCATACGGGATTGAAGGGGGACCAATATATCTTAATGCTATGGTTGGGTTTTACCTTAATGAACGTTAGTAGTTGTGGATGCTTGCTAATAGTTCCAACCATAAGTGCATAGAATTCCAAGTCAGGGATGACATGCTAGCAGTGGCCTCTCCCACATAAAACTTGCTATCGGTCTAGTAAAGTAGTCAATTGCTTAGGGACAATTTCACAAATCCTACCACCATTTTTCCACACTCGCTATACTAACTTTATTGCTTCTTTACCTAAATGGCCCCTAGTTTTTATTTACGTGCTTTTTATATTCTTGTAAACCTATCCCGTTACACCTACAAAGTACTTCAAGTTTCATACTTGTTCTAGGTAAAGCGAACGTTAAGCGTGTGTAGAGTTGTATCGGTGGTCGATAGAACTTGAGGGAATATTTGTTCTACCTTTAGCTCCTCGTTGGGTTCGACACTCTTACTTATCGAAAGAGGCTACAATTGACCCCTATACTTGTGGGTTATCATTATCGAGGAGGTTTATCGATCTGGAGCTATTAAAATAAATAATGCTGAAGGTACTAACCCGAAGGTTGTTAATGGGTAACGAATAAAACAATATATCTCAGGTACGCTCATTAATGTTGAAAGTAATATTATCCAAACTATGACACTGGAAGAACACATAAAAGAAACCTTCACTCCAGAATCGTGAAAAAGAGGAGGTACGTGATACGGTAAGTAAACGGACTCCGAAAAATCCGCAAAAATATTTTCTGTCAGTTTTGCAATATAACAAAAATTAGGAAAATAAGAAACAACCAGGAAGGCACCCTGGGTGAGCACAAGAAACCAGGGCACGCTTGGCATGCCAGGCGCGCCCAGGTGGGTTGTGCCCACCTCGGGTACCTTCCGGACTCCATTTTTCTTCCGTTTGCTTGTTTCCCAAGATAAAAAAATTATATACCCCCAAACCTGTTGACCACAGTATCGTGGAGAAATCTTTTGTTTTCTTTTCTTGCTGTTTTTGGTCAGATCTGTTTAGCCAGGCATCTTCTTCTTCCTCCCACAACGTGGAAGAGGATGCTTGGTTGATGAAAATCGAGCTGAAGAGAGAAGAGCCCGTAGAAGTTGTCAAAGAGGAAAGGAGCAAGGAGGCTACCGGAGATCAAGCACGGGTGATTGATCTGGCCTAGCCTGCCGAGGAAGAAGAAGATATCCTTAAACCTTATTATGAATATCTCACCCCCACCAAGATCGAAGCCTTTCGGTTCATCAAGACGGTTCGTGTGCAAAATAAATATCTCACCCATGAAAATATTCTGTTGCAAGAGCACATGATCGCCCTCCAGAGCGTCATCCGTAGGTTGGAGAACCTCTTGATCCTAAAGGACAAGATTGCTACTACTGCATCACCACCACCTCCTTCTTCATCACCAAAAGAAAATTGTTGCTATTGCACCCACACATGATAGTCCTATTATCTTTTTGAATTCTCCAAATTACACTATATGGGAGAAGTATGTGCTTATTAAGGATTATATTGATGGGTTGCGTTTTACTACTACACATGATGATTTTGATAGATATAATATGCATGTGCTTGCTGCTCCTAATTGCAATTATTATGAGAGAGGAACTACATCTCCGCCTCTCCATGTTTCCAATACGATAAAATTGCAAGAAATTGTTTATACTATGCATTGGCCTTTACTATGTGTGCATGAATTGTTCTTTTATGACATACCGATGCATAGAAAAAGAGTTAGACTTCGTTGTTGCATGATATATGTTACTTTGTGCTCACTACTAAATCACAAATCATTGTCAATTAAAATTGGCTTTGATATACCTTGGGATCCGGGTGGATCCATTACTTGAGCACTATATGCCTAGCTTACTGGCTTTAAAGAAAGCGCTGCCAGGGAGACAACTCGGAAGTTATAGAGAGTCATTTATTTCTGTTGTGTGCTTTTATAAAGTTAAAAAAATGTGCCAAGATTTGCCTTTAGGATGATTAGATTGCTTGTTGATTTGTGCCGTGCAAAACAGAAACTTTGGCTGTAGTGCTCGATTTTACATTTTTTATTGGAACATCAAACGGTTCTGAAACTTTTTACACTGTGTTGCTATACAAATTTTATATTTTTCCTAATTTTTCCAGAATTTTTTGGGTTACAGAAGTATGGTGGATGTTCGAATCTTTACAGACTGTCCTGTTTTCACGGATTGTTGTTATAGCTTCATTATTTGCATATGTTTGAATTCTTGTTGAAGCCTCCTTGACTTGAGGACATAGAATTGTGATAGCATACAGTGGGTAATGTTTGTTTATAATTATACAATAATGTTACAGTAGTACATGATGGGATTTCTCTGCCATATTCACTAACCCTGCCACTAAAAGTTCGGTTAAGTTTTGTGTGGATGAAGTGTTCGAAGATCGAGGAGGTCTCGATGTGAGGAGAAGGAGGAGAGGCAAGAGCTCAAGCTTGGGGATGCCCAAGTCACCCAAGTAAATATTCAAGGAGACTCAAGCGTCTAAGCTTGGGGATGCCCCGGAAGGCATCCCATCTTTCTTCAACAAGTATCAGTATGTTTTCGGATTCGTTTCGTTCATGCGATATGTGCAAATCTTGGAGCGTATTTTGCATTTAGTTTTCACTTTTATTTTATGCACCATGCTGGTATGAGATAGTCCATGGTTGATTTATAGAATGCTCATTGCACTTCACTTATATCTTTTGAGTATGGCTTTATAGAATGCTTCATGTGCTTCACTTATATCATTTGAAGTTTAGATTGCCTATTTCTCCTCACATAGAAAACCGCCATTTGTAGAATGCTCTTTTGCTTCACTTATATTTGTTAGAGCGTGGGCATATCTTTTGTATAAAGAATTATACTCTCTTGCTTCACTTATATCTATTTAGAGAGATGACAGGAATTGGTCATTCACATGGTTAGTCATAAAATCCTACATAAAACTTGTAGATCACTGAATATGATATGTTTGATTCCTTGCAATAGTTTTGCGATATAAAGATGGTGATATTAGAGTTATGCTAGTGGGTAGTTGTGGATTGTAGGAATACTTGTGTTGAAGTTTGTGATTCCCGTAGCATGCATGTATGGTGAACCATTATGTAACGAAGTTGGAGCATGATGTATTTATTGATTGCCTTCCTTTGTGTGGAGGTCGGGGGCGCACGATGGTTAACTCCTACCAACCTCCCCCCTAGGAGTATGCGTGTAGTACTTTGTTTCAATGGCTAATAAACTTTTGCAATAAGTATGTGAGTTCTTTATGACTAATGTTGAGTCCATGGATTATACGCACTCTCACCCTTCCATCATTGCTAGCCTCTTCGTGCTGTGCATTGCCCTTTCTCACCTCGAGAGTTGGTGCAAACTTTGCCGGTGCATCCAAACCCCATGATATGATACGCTTTATCATACATAAGCCTCCTTATATCTTCCTCAAAACAGCCACCATACCTACCTATTATGGCATTTCCATAGCCATTCTGAGATATATTGTCATGCAACTTCCATCATCATCATATACATGACTTGAGCATTCATTGTCATATTGTTTTGCATGATCGTAAGATAGCTAGCATGATGTTTTCATGGCTTGTCAGTTTTTTGATGTCATTGCTACACTAATCATTGCACATCCCGGTACACCGCCGGAGGCATTCATATAGAGTCATATCTTTGTTCTAGTATCGAGTTGTAATATTAAGTTGTAAGTAAATAGAAGTGTGATGATCATCATTATTAGAGCATTTTCCCCAAAAAAAGAGAGGCCAACGAAGCCTAAATAAAAAAAGGGGGCCAAAGAAGCCCGCCAAAAAAAGAGAAAAAAGGAAAAAATAAAAGAAAAGGGACAATGTTACTATCCTTTTCCCACACTTGTGCTTTAAAGTAGCACCATGATCTTTATGATAGAGAGTCTCTTGTTTTTTCACTTTCATATACTAGTGGGAATTTTCATTATAGAACTTGGCTTGTATATTCCGATGATGGGCTTCCTCAAATGCCCGAGGTCTTCATGAGCAAGCAAGTTGGATGCACAGCCACTTAGTTTCCAGTTTGAGCTTTCATACACTTATAACTCTTAGTGCATCCGTTGCATGGCAATCCCTACTCCTCACATTGACATCAATTGATGGACATCTCCATAGCCCGTTGATTAGCCGCGTCGATGTGAGACTTTATCCTTTTTGTCTTCTCCACATAACCTCCACCATCATATTCTATTCCACCTATAGGGATATATCCATGGCTCACGCTCATGTATTGCATGAAAGTTGAAAAAGTTTGAGAATACTAAAGTATGAAACAATTGCTTGGCTAAAACCGGGGTTGTGCATGATTTGAATATTTTGTGTGGTGAAGATGGAGCATAGCCAGAGTATATGATTTTGTAGGGATAACTTTATTTGGCCATGATATTTTGAAAAGACATGATTGCTTTATTAGTATGCTTCAACACTAGTAGAAAAAAGGCCTTTAGTCCCGGTTCATAAGGGCCTTTAGTCCCGGTTCTGGAACCGGGACTAAAGGGTCGTTACTAAAGCCTCCCCCTTTAGTCCCGGTTCTTATACGCACCGGGACTAAAGGCCCTCCACGTGGCCGCTGCCTGGAGATCCACCTTTAGTCCCGGTTGGTAACACCAACCGGTACTAAAGGAAATTTTATGATTTTTTTAATTTTTTTATTTTCAAATTTCTAAATTATTTTCACCTCCAATCTCTAATCACCCCTCATCACTGCTCAATTTAACCTCTAATATCTAATCACCCCTCATCATCTAACTTCCCGGACGGTCACCCATCCTCTCACTACTCCAGCCTGAGCACGCTTAACTTCCAAGTTCTATTCTCCCTCGTTTCCAAGTCTGCACTTGTTGTTTTCCTGACAATAGTAAGATGTCAATCCTATTAACCCTCAGAAATTTAGCTTGAGGATGAAGTCACACATTTCACTGTTTGAGTTTGAAACTATTGTTCTAAAAAACAATAATTATTTAGTAACACTAATATTTCTTGAATAAGTAGTTTGACCACAGTTTGACCATAGTTTGACCACAGTTTGACCAGATTTGACCAAAATTCAAACAAACTGGAATAATTATTTAGTAACACTAATATTTCTTGAATAAGTAGTTTGACCATTGTTTGACCACAGTTTGACCAGATTTGACCAAAATTCAAAAAAACTGAAATAATTATTTAGTAACACTAATATTCTTAAATAATTATTTAGTAACACTAATACTTCTTGAGTAAGTAGTTTGGCCATAGTTTGACCAGATTTAACAAAAATTCAAAAAAACTGAAATTTGAGCATAACTTTTTTTCCTTTTAGAATTTGAGGATTCTAAAAATTTGCAAACAGGTCTCAACCCCATTAGTACCGGTTCGTGGCACGAACCGGTACTAATGGGCATCGCACCCTTTAGTACCGGTTCGTGGCACCAACCGAGACTAAAGGTCCCATTTGAACCGGGAGTAATGCATGTACGGTGCCCTCGCTGCTCGAACAGGGACTAATGCTCACATTAGTCCCGGTTCGTAACGCAACCGGGATTAATGCTCTTTTCTGGCCGAACGAAAGCCCTGTTTTCTACTAATGGAAGTATTATTGCCTTAATGTAAAATGATAGACTATTGCTTTGAATCACTCATATCTTAATATTCATGCCATGATTTGATTACATGATCAAGATTATGCTAGGTAGCATTCCACATAAAAAATTATCTTTTTTTTATCATTTACCTTCTCGACGACGAGCAGGAATTAAGCTTGGGGATGCTGATACGTCTCCGTCATATCTATAATTTTTGATTGTTCCATGCCAATATTCTACAACTTTTACATACTTTTGACAACTTTTTATACTATTTTTGGGACTAACATATTGATCCAGTGCCCAGTGCCAGTTCCTGTTTTTTGTTTCGCAGAAAACTCATATCAAACGAAGTCCAATGGGATAAAAACTGACGGAGATTTTTTTTTTGGAATATTTATGATTTTTGGGAAGAAGAATCAACGCGAGACGATGCCCGAGGGGGCCACGAGGTTGGGGGGCGCCCTAGGGGGTCAGGCCCGCCCTGGGCCCTCGTGGCCACCCTGTAAGGTGGTTGGTGCCCTTCTTTCGCCGCAAGAAAGCTAATACCCGGATAGATATCGTGTCCAAAATTCAGCCCAATCGGAGTTACGGATCTCTGGAAATTTAAGAAACGGTGAAAGGGCAGAATCAGGGAACGCAAAAACAGAGAGAGAGAGAGAGACATATCCAATCTCGGAGGGGCTCTCGCCCCTCCCATGCCATGGAAGCAAAGGACCAGAGGGGAAACCCTTCTCCCATCTAGGGAGAAGGTCAAAGAAGAAGAAGATGGGGGGCTCTCTCCCTCTCTCTCCCAGTGGCACCGGAACGCCGCCGGGGCCATCATCGTCACCGCAATCTTCACCAACACCGCCGTCATCTTCACCCACATCTTCACCACCTTCCCCCATCTATCTACAATGGCCCACTCTCCCACAACCCGGTGTACCCTCTACTTGAACATGGTGCTTTATGCTTCATATTATTATCCAATGATGTGTTGCCATCCTATGATGTCTGAGTAGATTTTCGTTATCCTATCGGTAATTGGTGAATTGCTGCGGTTGGTTTAATTTGCTTGTGGTTATTTTGTTGTCCTTTGGTTCCCATCATATGAGAGTGCGCGTGGATCACACCATAGGGTTAGTTGTATGTTGATAGGACTATGTATTGGAGGGCAAGAGTGACAGAAGCTTCAACCTAGCATAGAAATGGATGCATACAGGATTGAAGGGGGACAAATATATCTTAATGCTATGGTCGGGTTTTACCTTAATGAATGTTAGTAGTTGCAGATGCTTGCTAATAGTTCCAATCATAAGTGCATAGAATTCTAAGTCAGGGATGACATGATAGCAGTGGCCTCTCCCACATAAAACTTGCTATCGGTCCAGTATAGTAGTCAATTGCTTAGGGACAATTTCACAAATCCTACCACCAGTTTTCCACACTCGCTGTACTAAATTTATTGCTTGTTTACCTAAACGGCCTACTTTTTATATACGTGCTCTTTATATTCTTGCAAACCTATCCCGTAACACCTACAAAGTACTTCTAGTTTCATACTTGTTCTAGGTAAAGCGAACGTTAAGCGTGCGTAGAGTTGTATCGGTGGTCAATAGAACTTGAGGGAATATTTGTTCTACCTTTGGCTCCTCATCGGGTTCGACACTCTTACTTATCGAAAGAGGCTACAATTGATCCCCTATACTTGTGGGTTACCATTAGGAAGGAGGTTTATCGATCTGGAGCTATTAAAATAAACAATGCCGAAGGTACTAACCCGAAGGTTGTTAATGGGCAACGAATAAAACATCATATCTTAGGTACGCCCATTAATGTTGAAAGTAATATTATCCAAACTATGACGCCGGAAGAACACACAAAAGAAACCTTCACTCCAGAATCGTGAAAAAGAGGAGGTACGTGATACGGTAGGTAAACGGACTCCGAAAAATCCACAAAAATATTTTCTATCAGTTTTGGAATATAACAAAAATAGGAAAATAAGAAACAACCAGGAGGGCACCCTGGGTGGGCACAAGAAACCAGGGCGCGCTTGGCATGCCAGGTGCGCCCAGGTGGGTTGTGCCCACCTCGGGTGCCTTCCGGACTCTGTTTTTCTTCCGTTTGCTTATTTCCCAACATAAAAAATCATATACCCCCAAACCTGTTGACCACAGTATCGCGGGGAAATCTTCTGTTTTCTTTTCTTGTTGTTTTCGGTCAGATCTGTTTAGCCATGCATCATGTCTTCTTCTTCCTCCCACAACATGGAAGAGGATGCTTGGTTGACGAAAATCGAGCTGAAGAGAGAAGAGCCCGTAGAAGTTGTCAAAGAGGAACGGAGCAAGGAGGCTACCGGAGATCAAGCGCCGGTGGTTGAGCCGGCCTAGCCTGCCGAGGAGGAAGAAGAAGATATCCTTAAACCTTATTATGAATATCTCACCCCCACCAAGATCGAAGACCCGTGAAAATATTCTGTTGCAAGAGCACATCATCGCCCTCCAGAGCGTCATCCGTAGGTTGGAGAGCCTCTTGATCCTAAAGGACAAGATTGCTACTACTTCATCACCAAAAGAAAATTGAGTATCGGGTATGGGCACTCCCCTTGGCTTTCGCCAAGCTTGGGGGAGGTGTCCCGATATCATATCACCCCACTATCTTTTGCCTTCATTTATGTTAGTTTGATCTATAATTATCTTTTGCTTTAGATGAATAAAAGTTTAGTTCGATCTTTTCTTTTGGAGAGTTTGCTAGTGATCTATCTTTGTGATCGTGTGCGAGATATATAATAAAATTTAGTTTGAGTTTTGCTTCCTTTACTTTCATGTTTCAATAAAAAGAAAGGAAATAAATGAAAAAGATCATATGCTTATCTTATGGTAAGTGATGACATCGCATAAGGAAAAGTACAAGTAGTAAATTTTATTGTAGATTGACAAACATAGCATTGGTCAATGATGCAATTCATGAAAGAATTAATAAGGGAAGACATGATTCATATGCAAATACACTATCCTGGAAATTTTTTGTGATTGTGAGCCCCCATCAAAATATTATATGCCAAAATTGTTGACGTTGGACAAGGAAGACAACATAATGATTTATGTTTGTTCATATTCACATAGAAGCTATCATAGATCCTTCAACATGTGGTGCTTGCCCCTATCTTTGCTAGCCAAAAATTCCGCACTAAGTAGAGATACTACTTGTGCATCCAAAACCCCTTAAACCCAAATCTTATTTTCAAGAGTCCACCATACCTACCTATGGATTGAGTAAGATCCTTCAAGTAAGTTGTCATCGGTGTAAAAAGGCAATAAAAATTGCTTCTAAAAGTGAGATCATTTAGTGCAAGAGAAAACTGAGTGTTGTACGAACTTGTGATGGCAAAGAATAAAAGCAACAGACTGCATAATAAAGGATGCCATCATAAGGGGCAATACAACGTGACATTATTTTGCCCTAAGGATTGAGCATACAAACAAAAAAGCACATGGCAACCTCTGCTTCCCTCTGCGAAGGGCCTATCTTTTACTTTTATGTATTTACTTTTATGCAAGAGTCAAAGTTTTTCTCTCTATTCCTTTTTATTTTCTCTTTTGGCCAGCATCATGTGGTGAGGAAAGATCTAGGCACATATATGCAGTTGGATATGGGTAGCGTGAGTTATCATTGTTAACATCACCCTCGAAGTGAGTATGTTGGGAGGCGAAACTATAAGCCCCTATCTTTTTATGTGTCTGGTTGAAACGTTTTGCTCATGTGTATGTGGTGAGTGTTAGCAATCATAGAAGACTATATGATGTTGAGTATGTGAACTTGCCAAAAGGCTCCGATACGTGACCCTTCCTGAAAAGATGATGAATTGCAGTTGCAAAGTTGACTGAGAACATAGTTTGTCGGTTTCGAATAGAGTTTATGCTTTATACTTCGATGTTGTGATGAATTGTTACTTGTTCATGAGAAGTTATATGACAGGAGTTATATGATAAATGTTTTATATTAAAGTTTGTTGCTGTTATAATAAAAGTTTTATGTTAAACTTTGTTGCTATTATAATAATATACATGATGCTTATATGTCAGTATTTTGTTTTTTTATCGACACCTCTCTCTCTAAGCATGTGGACATGTTTTTCGATTTTGGTTTTCGCTTGAGGACAAGCGAGGTCTAAGCTTGGGGAGTTGATACGTCCATTTTGCATCATGTTTTCCTACTTTTATTTACATTGTTTTATTACATAATAATGATTTTTGGCATAATTCTAATGCCTTTTCTCTCATAACATGCAAGGTTTACACAGAGAGGGAGAATTCCGGCAGCTGGAAATTTGGACCTGAAAAGGCTACGTAAGGCTACCTATTCTGCACAACTCCAAATGAGCTGAAACTTCATGGATAATTTTTAGGAAATATATGAGGAATATTGGAGCAAATAACTACCGGAGGGGGGCCACCTGGTGAGCACAAGACACCAGGGCGCGTCTGGCCCCTTCAGGCGCACCCTGGTGGGTTGTGCTCAGCCCGGCCCACCTCTGGTGCCCATATTCTGGTATGTAAGTCATTTTGAACTAGAAAAAAATAAAGAGAGGACTTTCGGGATGAAGGACAACCGTCTCGAGGCGGAAGTTGGGCAGGAGCACTTTTGCCCTCCGGCGGACCGATTCCGCCGAGGGAACTTCCCTCCCGGACGGGGAAATCATCGTCATCGTCATCACCAACAACTCTCCCATCTTAGGGAGGGAAATCTCCATCAACATCTTCAACAACACCATCTCCTCTCAAACCCTAGTTCATCTCTTCTGTTCAATCTTTGTACCAGAACCTCAGATTGGTACTTGTGGGTGACTAGTAGTGTTGATTACATCTTGTAGTTGATTACTATATGGTTTATTTGGTGGAAGATCATATGTTCAGATCCAATACCCCTCTGATCTTGAGCATGATTATCATTTGTGAGTAGTTACTTTTGTTCTTGAGGTCACGGGAGAAATCATGTTGCAAGTAATCATGTGAACTTGATATGTATTCGATATTTTGATAGTATGTATGTTGTGATTCCCTTAGTGGTGTCATGTGAACGTCGACTACATGAAACTTCACCATATTTGGGCCTAAGGGAATGAATCGTGGAGTAGTTATTAGATTATGGGTTGCGAGAGTGATAGAAGCTTAAACCCTAGTTTATGCACTATTTCGTAAGGGACCGATTGGATCCAAAAGTTTAATGCTATGGTTAGAATTTATTCTTAATACTTTTCTCGTAGTTGCGGATGCTTGTGAGGGGGTTAATTATAAGTAGGAGGCTAGTTCAAGTAAGAACATCACCTAAGCACCGGTCCACCCACATATCAAATTATCAAAGTAGCGAACACGAATCAAACCAACATGATGAAAGTGACTAGATGAAATTCCCGTGTACCCTCAAGAACGCTTTGCTTATTATAAGAGACCATTTTGTCCTATCCTTTGCCTCAAAAGGATTGGGCTACCTTGCTGCACTTTTGTTACTATTATCGTTACTTTCTCGTTACAAATTATCTTGCTATCAAACTACTTGCTACGTATAATTTCAGCTCTTGCAGACATTACCTTGCTGAACACCGCTTATCACTTCCTTTTGCTCCTCGTTGGGTTCGACACTCTTACTTATTGAAAAGACTACAATTGATCCCATATACTTGTGGGTCATCACTTCCTGACCACCGCGCTTCATCATATGTCTTTTTAATACATTGGTCATTGTGTGATTGCGGTGGAGGCAGTGGTGGTCGCTTAAGGGCATCCAGAGAGTGCTTCGCTTTCACCGGATCTATTATTTCCTTCGGAGGTGGACGTTTCCATTCAAAATGGTCCTGCACTTCAGCAGCCACGATGTCCTTGTTTTCCTCGTCAGTCCTCTCATGTTAACTTTGGAGTAGCCCTGAGGCTTGGACTAGCTCTAAATTTCTTGCCTGTTGTACTACTAGCCGCCGTAGCGGCGGTGCCTCTCTTTTGCTGTTGCTGAGGCGGCGGAGTCCACTGACGTGCTGGAGGAGGCGGAGTCCGCTGACGCACCGGAGACATCTGAGACGGAAGAGGACTCTGCTGGAGGGCCGATCGGCGATGAGGGGAGCGCACAGGGGAGGCGTCGGGGTAGGGGCACGACGACATTGATGTCGGGGCAGGGCTTGGGGAGGCGACGACGATGACGACGGCGGTGCAGGGGTGCGGCGACGACTTCGGGGCAGGGCGCGGTGAGGGGAGCGGGGGACTATGTCGGGGGAGCCTGGCAGCGTCGAGGTGGTCGTCGGTGCCGTCGGAGGAGAGGAGGAGAAACTGCAGAGATGGCTTTGGAAATTTTGCTAAGTGTGGCTTATATACCCCACCCTTTAGTCCCGGTTGGTGGCTTGAACCGGAGGCCCCCCTTTAGTCCCAGTTGGAGCCATGATACGTCTCCGTCGTATCTACTTTTCCAAACACTTTTGCCCTTGTTTTGGACTCTAACTTGCATGATTTGAATGGAACTGTCGGTGTACAAACAAAGGGCGCATCTTTGTACCCCATTACCTGTGCACGGGCAGTCGGAGCCGCACCCACGGCCACACCAAGCAGAACAGGGGAGGTGAACCAAGGTAAAACCGAAGCGCGAGGCAGCCAGAGCAACGCCAAGACCAAGACTACAAAGAAGCAGAGGGGCAGAGCAGTTTCCCCCGGCAAGACCCTTGCCGGGGACGACCTCAGCGGCCCCGGCAAGACCCTTGCCAGCGCAACACCCAAACGCCAACAGAGCGAGCCACCTGAGGGAGTCCTGGATTAGGGGGTATCCGGACAGCCGGACTATAACCTTTGGCAGGACTGTTGGACTATGAAGATACAAGATTGAAGACTTCGTCCTGTATCCGGATGGGACTCTCCTTGGCGTGGAAGGCAAGCTTGGCAATACGGATATGTAGATCTCCTTCTTTGTAACCGACTTTGTGTAACCCTAGCCCCCTCCGGTGTCTATATAAATCGGAGGGTTTTGTCCGTAGGACCAACAACAATCATACCATAGGCTAGCTTCTAGGGTTTAGCCTCTCTAATCTCGTGGTAGATCAACTCTTGTAATACTCAAATCATCAAGATCAATAAAGCAGGAGTAGGGTTTTACCTCCATCGAGAGGGCCCGAACCTGGGTAAACATTGTGTCCCCTGTCTCCTGTTACTATCTGCCTAGACGCACAGTTCGGGACCCCCTACCCGAGATCCGCCGGTTTTGACACCGACATTGGTGCTTTCATTGAGAGTTCCTTTGTGTCATCACCGTTAGGCTTGATGGCTCCTTCAATCATCGATAATGATGCAGTCCAGGGTGAGACTTTTCTCCCTGGACAGATCTTTGTATTCGGCGGCTTCGCACTACGAGCCAACTCGCTTGGCCATCTTGAGCAGATCGAGAGTTACGCCCCTGGCCACCAGGTCAGGTTTGGAAGCTTAAACTACACGGTCGACATCTGCGGAGACTTGATTTTCGACGGATCCGAGCCCCTGCCGAGTGCGCCGCACCGTCACGATGAGCATGATTTAGCTCTGCCGTCAGATAGTATTCGGGAGATCGCACCTGCAACCGCTTTGACCCTCAATTCGGAGCCAATTGTGCCATCCATGGATGGGTGGATAGACCCAGCCATGGAGGCTGCATTCTCTGCGGTGATCGAGCCGAGTATCAACCTTACCCTTCACGAGAGCCATGACTCCAAACTGCCGGATTCTTCCCCGGCCACGGACTCCGAACTGCTTGTGCCCGTGCCTATCAAATCCGACTGGGCGCCGATCATGGAGTTCACCTCCGCGGACATCTTTCAGCACTCGCCCTTCGGCGACATACTGAACTCATTAAGGTCTCTCTCCTTGTCAGGAGAGTCCTGGCCGGACTATGTTCGAATAGATTGGGATGCGGATGGCGAAGAAATTCGCCACCCACCCACCACCCACTTAATAGCCACTGTCGATGATTTGACCGACATGCTCGACTTCGACTCCGAAGACATCGACGGCATGGACGACGATGCAGGAGACGAACAGGAGCCACTTCCCACAGGGCACTGGACGCCAACTTCATCATATGATGTATACATGGTGGACACACCAAAAGACAACAACTACGAGGAGCGTAAGGACGGAGCGAAGGATCATTCCCTCGAAAAGCAGTCAAGGCAGCGGCGTAAGCGCCGCTCCAAATCCCGCCTTGGCAGAAACAGCGCTCATATAGACCCAGCGATAGAGTAGGGTGAGCCAGCGAACGATGAACGCGGAACTGAACCATCGTCCGACCACGGCAACACGGAGAATCAAAATGAACAACCCGTCTCCGGCGAAGATAACAATCCGAATGACATCACACCGGACAAACACCTGGAGCAATAGAATCTCCATCAAAGGCTTGTCGCCATTGCGCGGAGTCTGAAGAAGCAGAAGCGAAAGCTCAAAGCTGCACAAGATACACTCAGAATCAGATGGAGTAAAGTTCTCAACACCGCAGAAAAATATGGTGACATTCGCCACACAAAGAGCTACACGAAGCGAAAGCTACTACCTAAATTCGATGATGAGGCCCTAGAGCCCCCACAGTCAAAAAACAAAACAGCCATCCGGTCAGATAGATGACCTCGTGGCCAACATAAAGCGGCAAATAATGCCGCACACAAGCTAGTACGCGATCCACGTGAGGACTCACATCAAAAGGACGGCCCAGCCAGATCCATCTATGGGCCAAGAAAGCGCGCTCCAGCACGCAATGCAACACAGCAAAAATCCAAACACCTCGGTACACCCAAATACAGGGGTGCCTCACACCCCCTATGTTTTACCGATGAGGTGCTGGACCATGAATTTCCAAAGGGCTTTAAACCCGTAAACATAGAGGCATATGACGGAATGACAGACCCTGGGGTCTGGATTGAGGACTACATCCTCCACATTCACATGGCTCGAGGAGACGATCTCCATGCCATCAAATATTTACCCCTCAAGCTCAAAGGGACAGCCCGGCATTGGCTTAAAAGCCTCCCCGAAAACACCATTGGAAGTTGGGAGGAGCTTGAGGACGTTTTTCGGGCAAATTTTCAAGGGACCTATGTCCGACCTCAGGATGCAGACGATTTAAGTCATATAACTCAACAGCCCGGAGAGTCAGCCCGAAAGCTTTGGAACAGGTTTCTTACTAAAAAGAACCAAATAGTTGACTGCCCGGACGCCGAAGCCTTAGCAGCTTTCAAACATAGCGTTCGAGACGAATGGCTCGCCAGACACCTCGGCCAGGAAAAGCCAAGAACAATGGCTGCATTAACAAGCCTCATGACCCGCTTTTGTGTGGGCAAGGACAACTAGTTAGCCTGATGCAGCACCAGCGACCCAAGTACATCAGAAGTCAGGGACGGAAACAGGAAGCCACGACGCAGCAAGAACCAGCGCCGAAATAAAGAAGACAGCCCGAAGAGCATGGCGGTAAACGCCGGATTCGAAAGCTCTCGGACGGGTCAGCAAAAGCTGCCCCCCAAAAGGCAACAGAGACGAACTGTCCAGCCTAAACAAGATTCTGGACAAACTATGTCAGATCCACAGCACCCTTGATAAACCTGCAAATCATACCCATAGAGAATGTTGGGTCTTCATGCAGTCCGGCAAACTCAACGCCGAACACAAGGGGCTGGATACACCAAGTGAAGACGAGGACGAGCCTCGCAAACAAAGCACTAGGGAACAAAATAAATTCCCACCAGAAGTCAAAATAGTAAACGTGTTACACATGACGACGGGGAGAAACAAAGTGGCGCTCCTAGAGACACATGCCGCAGGGACCATCACCGCGGAGCTCTACCACTGGTTGTCCCAACCGATCACCTTTGACCATCAGGACTACTCGGCAAGTATCCGGCATGCAGGATGGTCTGCCTTGGTGTTAGACCCAATAATCGACGGATACCACTTCACACGAGTCCTGATGGATGGCGACAGTAGTTTAAACCTGATATATCAGGACACAGTCCGCAAAATGGGGATAGACCCAACAAAAATCAGCCATAGCAATACTACCTTTAAAGGAGTAACGCCGGGCCCAGAAGCCCATTGCAAGGGCTCCCTGCTACTAGAGGTTATATTCGGCTTTCCCGATAACTTCCGCAGCGAAAAGTTAACCTTCCACATCGCTCCGTTCCAAAGTGGCTATCAAGCACTACTCGGACGCGAAGCTTTCATCCGCTTTAACACAACACCGCATTATGCTTCTATCATGCTTAAGATGCCCGGTCCGCGTGGCATCATTATAGTAGATGGAAATATTGAGTGCTCCTTGTGCGTGGAAGACCGTGCGGCTGCCTTGGTAGCCGCACACTAGACGGCCTCACCAACTAGAGCATCTGGCAGGTCGTTAAGACCACGAACACGGTTAGACGAGTCCGGTGTAGCTATACATAATTGATACAGGTTTGATGGTTGTACCCCTATAATAATACATGGGGCTCAACTCGTGTAAACAAGTGACAATTAGACTCAACTTTACTCATCTTGAACTATATACGGTTTATTTAGTATAACCTACCTTCTTGCACGACTACTTTTCAACTAAGTTCCTCTCTTTTATAGATGACCATCGTGCAACACCCGTCCAGGATACGGCACAACGGAGACACCGGCGCAGACGTGCAGCAGGGACCCGTTCCAAGGATTCTTTTTAGATTAAGACCCTGCATAAACCTTTTTTACCGTCTCTTGTTGATACACATTCCCCGGATTCTCAGTACAACAGAGAGGGATGCTGACGTATTGGCATGTGGCCACGTCAAAATATTGCACGTACCTGGACACTAGGGGCTTGTTACAAAGGGCACTGTTCAGCCCGGTTTACATCATAAAGGCCGAATACCTTAGGGAGTGTTCGGCGTCGCGAGTTTGGCCTTATATGCATCAGCTCCGAATCATGTCTTTGGTCAAATGTTGGGTTTGCCCGACTCCTGTGTTTTGCTGCCTTACGTTCCGCTCTATCGGCTAAGGCGGCACCAGGAGAACTACCGCGATTGTGCCCTGGTTCACCCGGACGAGCACCTCAGTAGAGAAAGTCGAAAACTGACTGTCATGATATAGCGTGAGACTGGTCAACCACTCGATGACCTGGCAGAATCTTTGGGATTCCTCCGCTTTAACAAAGGGCCGTTTCCCGGCCAGGCATGCACGCGCCTCAAATTCGAATGAGCGCGGAGCCACCAGGGGCTATATAGTAGCCCCACTGTCAAACTCCTCTGGCTAAGTGAAAGTGTTAAAGCATTATAGTTCGATTGCCTAGTTCGCTGCGCTATCACCTCCTTAATGGACCAAGACGTTGGATGAAGTGTGAACATGCGCCTTCCGCGAGCACCCCCGCATTATATGCGTGGAGGCTGAAGCCGACGGCTGCCATCTTTCAGGTTATATACATATATACATAAACAACCGCACATGAGGTATTATAATTCTTCTAGGCAAAAGTATAAACTAGCCTTTACAATTCGGCAAAACATTGGTTTTCAATAGGAATACATGTCATTAGAACATAATATTCTTCGAGCACTACGCTTCTATTGAACGAGCGCCCTTGAGAACTTCTCGAAAGTAATGCTCGGCAGGTACTCGGTGTTGGGGATCGTAGCAGAAATTTAAAATTTTCTACGCATCACCAAGATCAATCTATGGAGTAATCTAGCAACGAGGGGAAGGGGAGTGCATCTACATACCCTTGTAGATCGCTAAGCGGAAGCGTTCAAGTGAACATGGTTGATGGAGTCGTACTCGTCGTGATCCAAATCACCGATGATCCTAGTGCCGAACGGAAGGCACCTCCGCGTTCAACACACGTACAGCCCGGTGACGTCTCCTACGCCTTGATCCAGCAATGGGAGAAGGAGAGGTTGGGGAAGACTCCATCCAGCAGTAGCACAACGGCGTGGTGGTGGTGGAGGAGCGCGGGACTCCAACAGGGCTTCGCCAAGCACTATGAGAGACGAGGAGGGAGAGGGGTAGGGCTGCGCCAACAGGGGAGGAACTTCATGTGTTGGGCTGCCCCTTTGCCTCCACTATATATAGGGGAAGAGGGAGGGCTGCGCCCCCACCTAGGGTTCCCACCCCAAGGGGTGCGGCAGCCCTAGATCCCATCTAGGGTGGCGGCCACAAGGGGGAGAGGGGGAGGCGCACCTAGGGTGGGCCTTAGGGCCCATCTGCCCTAGGGTTTGCCCCCTTCCCCTCTTGGAGGCGCCTTGGGCCTTGGTGGGAGGCTCCCCAGCCCACCTAGGGGCTGGTCCCTTCCCACTATTGGCCCATGTAGGCCTCCGGGGCTGGTGGCCCCACCTGGTGGACCCCCGGACCCCTCCGGTGGTCCCGGTACACTACCGGTGATGCCCGGAACAATTCCGGTGGCCAAAACCATACTTCCTATATATCAATATTTACCTCCGGACCATTCCGTAACTCCTCGTGACGTCCGGGATCTCATCCGGGACTCCGAACAACATTCGGTAACCGCATACATACTTTCCCTATAACCCTAGCGTCATCGAACCTTAAGTGTGCAGACCCTACGGGTTCGGGAGTCATGCAGACATGACCGAGACAACTCTCCGGTCAATAACCAACAGCGGGATCTGGATACCCATGTTGGCTCCCACATGCTCCATGATGATCTCATCGGATGAACCACGATGTCAAGGACTTAATCAATCCCGTATACAATTCCCTTGTCTAGCGGTACGATACTTGCCCGAGATTCGATCGTCGGTATCCCGATACCTTGTTCAATCTCGTTACTGGCAACTCTCTTTACTCGTTCCGTAACACATCATCCCGTGATCAACTCCTTGATCACATTGTGCACATTATGATGATGTCCTACCGAGTGGGCCCAGAGATACCTCTTCGTTTATACGGAGTGACAAATCCCAGTCTCGATTCGTGCCAACCCAATAGACACTTTTGAAGATACCTGTAGTGTATCTTTATAGCCACCCAGTTACGTTGTGACGTTTGGCACACCCAAAGCACTCCTATGGTATCCGGGAGTTGCACAATCTCATGGTCTAAGGAAATGATACTTGACATTAGAAAAGCTTTAGCATACGAACTACACGATCTTGTGCTAGGCTTAGGATTGGGTCTTGTCCATCACATCATTCTCCTAATGATGTGATCCCGTTATCAACGACATCCAATGTCCATGGTCAGGAAACCGTAACCACCTATTGAGCAACGAGCTAGTCAACTAGAGGCTTACTAGGGACATGGTGTTGTCTATGTATCCACACATGTATCTGAGTTTCCTATCAATACAATTCTAGCATGGATAATAAACGATTATCATGAACAATGAAATATAATAACAATAACTAATTTATTATTTCCTCTAGGGCATATTTCCAATAGTCTCCCACTTGCACTAGAGTCAATAATCTAGTTCACATCGCCATGGGATTAACACTCACAGGTCACATCGCCATGTGACCAACATCCAAGAGTCTACTAGACTCGATGATCTAGTTCACATCACTATGTGATAAATACTCAGAGAGTTCTGGGTTTGATCATGTTATGCTTGTGAGAGAGGTTGTAGTCAACGGGTCTTGCCATATTCAGATCCCTATGTATTTCGCAAAACTTTATATCGTAGATGCTGCTACCACGTTCCACTTGGAGCTATTCCAAATTATTGCTCCATTATACGTATCCGATATCTCTACTCAGAGCTATCCGGATAGGTGTTAAGCTTGCATCGACATAACTCTTTACGTCGAACTCTTTATCACCTCCATAACCGAGAAACATTTCCTTATTTCTCTAAGGATAATTTTGACCGCTATCTGGTGGTCCAGTCCTAGATCACCTTTGTACCCTCTTGCCAGACATGTGGCAAGGCACACATCAGGTGCGGTACTCAGCATGGCATACCGTATAGAGCCTATGACAAGAGCATAGGGGACGACCTTCGTCCTTCCTCTTTCTTCTGCCGTGGTCAAGCTTTGAGTCTTACTCAACTTCACACCTTACAACTCAGGTAAGAACCCCTTCTTTGACTGATCTATTTTGAACTCTTCAAAAACATGTCAAGGTGTGTGTTCTTTGAAAGCTCCATCAGGCGTATTGATCTATCTCTATAGGTCTTGATGCCCAATATGTAAGCAACTTTATCCAGGTCTTCCTTTGAAAAACACTCTTCAAACAATGTTTATGCTTTCCAGAAATTCTACATTATTTCGGATCAACAATATGTCATCCACATATACTTATCAGAAATGTTGTAGTGCTCCCACTCACTTTCTTGTAAATACAAGTTTCTAACAAACAATGTATAAACCTAAAAGCTTTGGTCACTCCATCAAAACATATATTCCGATTCCGAGATGCTCGCTCTAGTTCATAGAAGGATTGCTGGAGCCAGCATACCTTTTAGCATCCTTAGATTGACAAAACCTTTTATTGTATCACATACAATTTTTCTTACGAAAACTGGTAAGAAAACTTGTTTTGACATCCATCTGTAAGATTTCATAATCGAAAAATACAGCTAATGCTAACATGATTCCGACGGACTTAAGCATCACTACGGGTGAGAAATTCTCATCGTAGTCAACTCCGTGAACTTATGAAAAGATTCGTTCCCATAAGTCGAGCTTCATAGACGGTAACATTACCGCCCACGTCCGTCTTCTTCTTAAAGATCCATTTATCTCAATGGCTTGCCGATCATCGGGCAAGTCCACCAAAGTCCATACTTTGTTCTGATACATGGATCCTATCTCGGATTTCATGGCCTCTAACCATCTATCGGAATACGGGCCCACCATCGCTTCTCCATAGCTCGTAGGTTTATTGTTGTCTAACAACATGATATCTAAGACAGGATTACCGTACCACTTAGGACTAGTACATATCCTTGTCGACCTACGAGGTTCGATAGCAACTTGATCCAAAGCTTCATGATCACTATCATTAACTTCCTATTCAACAGACGTAGGTGCCATAGAAAACATCTTTCTCTGTTGCATCACTTTCTGGTTGAAATAAAGGTTCGACAACCTCATCAAGTTCTATCTTCCTCCCACTCAATTCTTTCGAGAGAAACTCCTTCTCGAGAAAGGACCCGTTCTTAGCGACAAACAATTTTCCCTCGGATCTGAGATAGAAGGTATACCCAACTGTCACCTTTGGGTATCCTATGAAGATGTGTTTGTCCGCTTTGGGTTCAAGCTTCTCTGGCTGAAGCCTTAAGCATCGCAGCCTCAAACATTAAGAAACGACAAATTTGGCTTCTTGCCAAACCAATGTTCATACGATGTCATCTCAACGGACTTAGATGGTGTCCTATATAAAGTGAATGCAGCTGTCTCTAACGCATAACCTCAAAATGAAAATGGTAGATCGGTAAGAGACATCATAGATCGCACCATATCTCATAAGGTTTGATTACGACGTCCGGACACACCATTACCCTGTGGTGTTCCAGGTGGCTTCAACTGTGAAACAATTCCACAATGTCTTAGTGATTGCCAAACTCATAACTCAGAAAATCCCCTTTTGATCAGATCGTAGGAACATGATCTTTTTGTTATGATGATTCTTAACTTCACTCTGAAATCGCTTGAACTTTTCAAATGTTTCAGACTTGTGCTTCATTAAGTAAATATACCCATATCTACTCAAATCGTCAGTGAAGATGAGAAAATAGAGATATCCACCGCACGATTCAATTCTCATTGGATCACATGCATCGGCATGTAAATATACCCATACCTAGCTCATGATGCCACTGTTGGGGATCGTAGCAGAAATTTAAAATTTTCTACGCATCACCAAGATCAATCTATGGAGTAATCTAGCAACGAGGGGAAGGGGAGTGCATCTACATACCCTTGTAGATCGCTAAGCGGAAGCATTCAAGTGAACGGGGTTGATGGAGTTGTACTCGTCGTGATCCAAATCACCGATGATCCTAGTGCCGAACGGACGTCACCTCCGCGTTCAACACACGTACAGCCGGTGACGTCTCCTACGCCTTGATACAGCAAGGGGAGAAGGAGAGGTTGGGGAAGACTCCATCTAGCGGCAGCACGACGGCGTGGTGGTGGTGGAGGAGCGCGGGACTCCAGCAGGGCATCGCCAAGCACTACGAGAGAAGAGGAGGGAGAGGGGTAGGGCTGCGCCAACAGGGGAGGAGCTTCATGTGTTGGGCTGCCCCTTTGCCTCCACTATATATAGGGGAAGAGGGAGGGCTGCGCCCCCACCTAGGGTTCCCACCCCAAGGGGTGCGGCAGCCCTAGATCCCATCTAGGGTGGCGGCCACATGGGGGAGAGGGGGAGGCGCACCTAGGGTGGGCCTTAGGGCCCATCTGCCCTAGGGTTTGCCCCCTTCCCCTCTTGGAGGCGCCTTGGGCCTTGGTGGGAGGCGCCCCAGCCCACCTAGGGGCTGGTCCCTTCCCACTATTGGCCCATGTAGGCCTCCGGGGCTGGTGGCCCCACCTGGTGGACCCCCGGACCCCTGCGGTGGTGCCGGTACACTACAGGTGATGCCCGGAACAATTCCGGTGGCCAAAACCATACTTCCTATATATCAATCTTTACCTCCGGACCATTCCGGAACTCCTCGTGACGTCCGAGATCTCATCCGGGACTCCGAACAACATTCGGTAACCGCATACATACTTTCCCTATAACCCTAGCATCATCGAACCTTAAGTGTGCAGACCCTACGGGTTCGGGAGTCATGCAGACATGACCGAGACAACTCTCCGGTCAATAACCAACAGCGGGATCTGGATACCCATGTTGGCTCCCACATGCTCCACGATGATCTCATCGGATGAACCACGATGTCAAGGACTTAATCAATCCCGTATACAATTCCCTTTGTCTAGCGGTACGATACTTGCCCGAGATTTGATCGTCGGTATCCCGATACCTTGTTCAATCTCGTTACTGGCAAGTCTCTTTACTTGTTCTGTAACACATCATCCCATGATCAACTCCTTGGTCACATTGTGCACATTATGATGATGTCCTACCAAGTGGGCCCAGAGATACCTCTCCGTTTATACGGAGTGACAAATCCCATTCCCGATTTGTGCCAACCCAACAGACACTTTCGGAGATACCTGTAGTGTACCTTTATAGCCACCCAGTTACGTTGTGATGTTTGTCACACCCAAAGCTCTCCTACGGTATCCGGGAGTTGCACAATCTCATGGTCTAAGGAAATGATACTTGACATTAGAAAAGCTTTAGCATACGAACTACACGATCTTGTGCTAGGCTTAGGATTGGGTCTTGTCCATCACATCATTCTCCTAATGATGTGATCCCGTTATCAACGACATCCAATGTCCATGGTCAGGAAACTGTAACCATCTATTGATCAACGAGCTAGTCAACTAGAGGCTTACTAGGGACATGGTGTTGTCTATGTATCCACACATGTATCTGAGTTTCCTATCAATACAATTCTAGCATGGATAATAAACGATTATCATGAACAATGAAATATAATAACAATAACTAATTTATTATTGCCTCTAGGGCATATTTCCAACACTCGGCTCTTGTCTGAATCTTGGGTTGCAATGGCGGTGGCCTCCATCTCAGCCCAGTATGTCTTCACACGGGCAAGGGCCATCCGCGCACCCTCTACGCACGCCGACCTCTTCATCGCGTTGATGTGCGGCACTGCACCAAGGAACTACTGCACCAAACTAAAATAACTGTTCGGTTTTGGCCTTTCCAGCCACAGCTGATCCACAATAGACCTCATGGCGAGTCCGGACAACCTATTCAGCTCAGCCCATTCGGCTAACTGATCAGTCAATGGAAGCGGACGAGCTGGAACACTAAATTGTGACCAGAACAACTTTTCCACTTTGCGATCCTTTTGATCTCAGAAGTATTCGGCCGCATCGGCAGCACTCGCCGCTAAGTCCATATATGCATCCGCAGAACTCCACAGCCGGTCCAAAGGGGCGTACTTAGGATCTCCGAACTTCATCCGCATCATAAAGGGCTTCCCAGCCGCGATGTCCCCGGCTTGACGCAGCTCCTCCTTCATCGCTCTCATTGCAGAGAGGGTGTCTTTGACCGCCACCATGGCCTTCTCCAGGTCTATCCTATTCGCTTGATCTTCCTTTTCAAGAAGCTTGCAACAGTCGGCGGTATTCTTCAATTCCACAGCCATCCTGGCTACTTCTTCCTTGCTTTGGCAGTGAGCAGCCTGTTCGGTTTTTAGCTCCTCTATCGCCTTTAGGGCAGCCACATCGCTTTTTCTGGCTTGCTCCTTGGCTCGGGCAAGTTCTTCCCAAAGGTTCTCCACGGCCGCAGCTCCGTCTGCATCCACACACACGTTATAGATACTGGTATCATGCTCCTCTTCCCATGTGTCACCAGAGAAATCACATACCTTGTGCCTCGTCAAGCCGCTTGTTGACAAGCACGATGTCGGCATCTGCCACATCAAGTTGTCGCTTTAACTCGGCAAACTCTTCAGTCCGGATGGCCACCGGACACTTCGTCACCTTCATATTAGGGCGGCAAGATTAATCCTGGGACTATGATCCTCTGCGCGTCGTCGTCTTCGACAGCACCCAGAGTCTCAGGGGCTACTATCTACACAGCGCTCATCTTAAAATGTGCGGTACTGTCAAAAAGGTACATCATTTCACGTACCCCAAAACCCGTCAGTAGACTCATAAAGGCTTCATGCAACCCGCTTTCGGCGGATGAAATCCTTTCAATCACCGTACCCATCAAAGTGCGGTGCTCTTCTAAGATAGCTGCTCGCTCTAGTAGATCCCTCAGCACGTCCGACCGCACACCAGATGGTGCCGGACTCTTTTGATTGCTCTCTTCAAGAGATGGACACTGAGGACTTCGGGTGGCCATAGGATTACCCTCTGGCCTTGCCGGATCAGGAGAAACCCTTCGTGACGACACCTCAGGGTCGCCCTCCTCACAAGGCGGTATGGTAGGGGGAGGCGATCCACTCTCCATCATCTCTGGAAGAAGATCCCCTGAAGACGAGCTCTGCTGAGAAGGGCTAAGATCCAAACTGCAAAGATAAATGCTTCGGTTATCATCCTCAGAAGTAAGGCAAGATATTTTCATTATCAAGTATCCTTTTACTTACAGCTCGGTGGAGGGTTGATCCCCTTCAGGGCATAGTGCAGCCAGGATATCCCCCGGGGCGGGACCCTCCGGCGAAGATTTCTTCCCCCGTTTAGAGACCATTGTCTCCGGGTCTTCGGAGGCGGTCCTCTTTCTTCCCTGGGGAGAGGAAGTTTCAGCTCCTCCTCCCCGGCTAACCTCCTTCGCGGAGGCGTTAGCCTCTTTGTTCCCCCCTTTATCTTCTCCTGAAGGCGCTTGGTAAGGCGCGATCTCCAGCATCCTGGTTAACACGGGATCCGATGAGGTCTCAGGGAGGGGGGCCAGACACCTGATCAACTTCGCCTTCGCTATCCAATCCTGGTCAAAGAACGGATTTTTAGGGCGATGTTGCGATAAATAAATAAATAGTGTGTTCGGATGCGGGGCTACTTACTTGGGTATCCGGGCGATTGCTGCTCATACCTGCATCCTTAGTGGTGTCCAGACACGTTATTTGTAATCCGAAGAACAATTTGTACATCTCCTTGGGCGTCATCCCGAGGAAGTGTTCAAGAGCTCACGGTCCCTCCGGATTGAACTCCCACAGGCGGAGGGGACAACGCTTGCAGGGCAGGACCTGGCGAATTAACATAACTTGCATCACCGTGACCAGACTAACATCTCTCTCAAGGAGATCTCGGATAGGGCTCTGCAATGTGGGCACATCCTTTACTGGCCCCCAGTCCAGCCCCTTGTTGACCCACAATGTTAGTCGTGGCGGGGGACCCAAGCGAAAGACCGAGGGAGCCACCCACTTGGTACCCCTAGGAGCTGTGATATAAAACCACTCTTGTTGCCATAAACTGGGCACCTCCTGGAAAGAGCCCTCGGGCCATGGGGCGTCGGCGTTTTTGCTTATCACAGCGCCTCCGCACTCTACGTGCTGCCCCACTGTGAAGGTCTTGAGCCACAGTCCGAAGTGAGGGGTAATACGGATGAAGGCTTCACACACGACAATGAACGATGAGATGTGGATCTCGGGTAGGGGGTACCGAACTGTGCATCTAGGCGGATGGTAACAGGAGACAAGGGACACAATGTTTTTACCCAAGTTCAGGCCCTCTTGATGGAGGTAAAATCCTACTCCTGCTTGATTAATATTGATGATATGGGTAGTACAAGAGTTGATCTACCACGAGATCAGAGGGGCTAAACCCTAGAAGCTAGCCTATGGTATGATTGTTGTTATCGTCCTACGGACTAAACCCTCTAGTTTATATAGACATCAGAGGGGGCTAGGGTTACACAGAGTCGGTTACAAGGAAGGAGATCTACATATCCGTATTGCCAAGCTTGCCTTCCACGCCAAGGAGAGTCTCATCCGGACACGGGACGAAGTCTTCAATCTTGTATCTTCATAGTCCAACAGTTCGGCCAAAGGTTATAGTCCGGCTGTCCAGATACCCCCTAATCCAGGACTCCCTCACTCGCCCTCTCATGTCGTCTGCAGTCCCTCCTCGCAATACCGCCGTGCTGCCAAGCACGCGAGCAGCTGGTGGAGCCACGTCTATGCACACATCGTATGAAGAGGAGGACGCGTCTATGGCATATGTGGTAGACCAAGCAAACGTTATGTACGCAAACCTAGATCATGGTGGGTTTCTTCCTCTCTTCGTCCTTTAGATCCTTCTCTCGTCCTAGGACTATGGTGTACTCACTATCTAGCCCAGGGACTCACTCATCCGTTGAACTGTTGAACATGCGTAGGAAGCGAGCAAGCCATGCTTTCACCGTCTCGGATCCATGTGTGTAGATGACGATGAACTGATCACCGGTGATGGCTCTAACCTGGTACTCAACGGTGACCATGGAGATTTGGGAGGCCATGGATTTTGGAGGAGGGTTAGGAGAAGTTGAACTGTTGTACCTCGCAAAAAAACTGGGAGCGAACTAATGTGAAAGGACGGGACAACTGGGAGCGAACCATTGTAAGATAGAAGACGGGGATGAGTAGGGCGTGCGAACGGCGTGGGGTTGCTGGCTTGCCCAGTGGATAAATGGCTCCAAGCCCCCAAAGAGTTCTCGAGAACTATGCGGGACCCACTAGATGTCATGTCTACTAGACCCATATCATAGGCCTGACGGTATAGCTTCTGCCTGTTCGCATGCCATGCCGGGGCGTGGATGTAACTTCACTTAATTCCGTCAAACATCGCGCCTCCCACGACCTTTGCCTCCCTCGCGCGGTCGCGCCCTTTAAGACTTCGACCGGCTATAAATGAGCAATTTTTTTGCCTTTTTTTGGACAAGCAATTTTTTTGCCTACTCCGCATGCATGATACTCCCTCTGATCCTTTTTACTCCTGTCAACCGTTTGCAACGTGTTTGACCAAATTTATACTTTTTTTGAACACCACCTTATATTAATTAACCAGCCACACCAGTACACTCCTTCGATACGATATTCACCACACAGGGCAGTACGTTATTTGTAAGAATACCATCTAATCTATTGTCAAAGCTATACTTAGCAATTAAGTGTGCCACCTTATTGGTCGAACGGCTAATCTTTAACAATTGAAGATTGTTGATCAACTTCGAGATGCTCAACGCTTTCATCTTCAGGTCACACATAGCAGACCTGTCATAGTCCCCTGATGCAAGAGACACTATCACAAAAGCGCAATCAGTCTCTAAAATTACAGGATTATGAAGAGAAATACCTATGTGGAGACCGGCAATGCAAGCCCTAAGCTCCGCTTCCTCCACGCTTTGACAGGCATCAATGAAATCCCACGACCAAATTTATACTAAAAATATCAATATCTACAGTATTGATTATAATGAGTATAAGAACTACATTTTATAATGAGTGTAAAAATATTGATTTGACATTTTGAATGTTGACACATTTTTCTATAAATCTGGTGAAAGTAGAGGTACATTGACTTCAGACAAAACTTAAATGCACAATGCAGACTAATTCCTCCGTCCAGGTGCGTGCCATGTCCTATCTTGTCATCACAACAAGGTTAGCTATTAGAGTACCACTACATCCCTTCTAGTTTAAAGGGCTCGATTCAAAATTTTCACCTACTCTTAGCAAGATAGTAGAGGCGGTGGAATAGTTTTTGAAGTCTACAAAAGTACTCAACTAGTGCTGTCGTTCTTCACAAAAAATGTGTTTACCAATGCATGCATGAACACTAGTTACTCTACCCCCTCTTCTTTAATTCTTTGCCAGATCAGCATGTTTGCTATTCCCGTGTGCATGATACCAGCTAAGATACCACCATTATGGCCAGCCTTAATCATCGCATGCAATAATTTAGTGCACCTTGAAATATGAACATGTGTGGGACGTGTATGTTTTCAATGACTTGAGACTATACCTAGCCCGGCATGCAAGATGACTTATTATGCACCATTCCCCATACCTGCAGGAAGCCTGTTCGTCTCCAAATCTTTTCCTCTCCATGTGTGGAAACAATTGTTGGGGAACGTAGTAATTTCTAAAATTTTCCTACGCACATGCAAGATCATGGTGATGCATAGCAACGAGAGGGGAGAGTGTTGTCTACGTACCCTTGTAGACCAAAAGTGGAAGCGTTATGACAACGCGGTTGATGTAGTCGTACGTCTTCACGGCCTGACTGATCAAGCACCGAAACTACGGCACCTCCGAGTTCTAGCACACGTTCAGCTCGATGACGATCCCCAGACTCCGATCCAGCAAAGTGTCGGGGAAGAGTTCCGTCAGCATGACGGCGTGGTGACGATCTTGATGTTCTACCATCGCAGGGCTTTGCCTAAGCACCGCTACAATATTATCGAGGATTATGGTGGAAGGGGGCACCGCACATGGCTAAGAATATGATCACGTGGATCAACTTGTCTGTCTAGGGGTGCCCCCTGCCCCCGTATATAAAGGATCAAGGGGGGGGAGCAGCCGGCCAGGAGGAGGGCGCGCCAGGAGGAGTCCTACTCCCACCGTGAGTAGGATTCCCCCCCCCCTTCCTAGTTGGAATAGGATTCGGGAGGGGGAAAGAGGAGAGAGAGAAGGAAGGGGGGCGCCGCCCCCTCTCCTTGTCCTATTCGGACTAGGGTGGGAGGGGCACGCAGCCCAGCCCTGGCCACCTCTCCTCTCTTCCACTAAAGCCCACTAAGGCCCATATACCTCCCGGGGGGTTCCGGTAACCTCCCGGTACTCCGGTAAAATCCCGATTTCACCCGGAACACTTCCGATATCCAAATATAGGCTTCCAATATATCAATCTTTATGTCTCGACCATTTCGAGACTCCTCGTCATGTCCATGATCACATCCGGGACTCTGAACAAACTTCGGTACATCAAAATGCATAAACTCATAATATAACTGTTATCGAAACCTTAAGCGTGCGGACCCTACGGGTTCGAGAACAATGTAGACATGACCGAGACACGTCTCCGGTCAAATATCAATAGCGGAACCTGGATGCTCATATTGGCTCCCACATATTCTATGAAGATCTTTATCGGTCAGACCGCATAACAACATACGTTGTTCCCTTTGTCATCGGTATGTTACTTGCCCGAGATTCGATCGTTGGTATCTCAATACCTAGTTCAATCTCGTTACCGGCAAGTCTCTTTACTCGTTTTGTAATACATCATCTCGCAACTAACTCATTAGTTGCAATGCTTGTAAGGCTTATGTGATGTGCATTACCGAGAGGGCCCAGAGATACCTCTCCGACAATCGAGTGACAAATCCTAATCTCGAAATACGCCAACCCAACATGTACCTTTGGAGACACCTATAGAGCTCCTTTATAATCACCCAGTTACGTTGTGACGTTTGGTAGCACACAAAGTGTTCCTCTGGCAAACGGGAGTTGCATAATCTCATAGTCATAGGAACATGTATAAGTCATGAAGAAAGCAATAGCAATATACTAAACGATCGGGTGCTAAGCTAATGGAATGGGTCATGTCAATCATATCATTCTCCTAATGATGTGATCCCGTTAATCAAATAACAACACATGTCTATGGTTAGGAAACATAACCATCTTTGATTAACGAGCTAGTCAAGTAGAGGCATACTAGTGACTTTTAGTTTGTCTATGTATTCACACAAGTATTATGTTTCCGTATAATACAATTCTAGCATGAATAATAAACATTTATCATGAAATAAGGAAATAAATAATAACTTTATTATTGCCTCTAGGGCATATTTCCTTCAGTCTCCCACTTGCACTAGAGTCAATAATCTAGTTCACATCGCCATGTGATTTAACATCAATAGTTCACATCTTTATGTGGTTAACACACATAGTTCACATCGACATGTGACCAACACCCAAAGGGTTTACTAGAGTCAGTAATCTAGTTCACATCGCTATGTGATTAACACCCAAAGAGTACTAAGGTGTGATGATGTTTTGCTTGTGAGATAATTTTAGTCAACGGGTCTGTCATATTCAGATCCGTAAGTATTTTGCAAATTTCTATGTCTACAATGCTTTGCACGGAGCTACTTTAGCTAATTGCTCCCACTTTCAATATGTATCTAGATGAAGACTTAGAGTCATCCGGATCAGTGCCAAAACTTGTATCAACGTAACCCTTTTATGATGAATCTTTTTTCACCTCCATAATCGAGAAACATATCCTTATTCCACTAAGGATAATTTTGACCGCTGTCCAGTGATCTACTCCTAGATCACTATTGTACTCCCTTGCTAAAAACAGTGTAGGGTATACAATAGGTCTGGTACACAGCATGGCATACTTTATAGAACCTATGGTTGAGGCATAGGGAATGACTTTAATTCTCTTTCTATCTTCTGCCGTGGTCGGGCTTTGAGTCTTATTCAATTTCACACCTTGTAACACAGGCAAGAACTCTTTCTTTGACTGTTCCATTTTGAACTTACTTCAAAATCTTGTCAAGGTATGTACTCATTGAAAAAACTTATCAAGCATCTTGATCTATCTCTATAGATCTTGATGCTCAATATGTAAGCAGCTTCACCGAGGTCTTTCTTTGAAAAAAAAACTCCTTTCAAACACTCCTTTATGCTTTGCAGAATAATTCTACATTATTTCTGGTCAACAATATGTTATTCACATATACTTATCAGAAATGTTGTAGTGCTCCCACTCACTTTCTTGTAAATACTGGCTTCACCGCAAGTCTGTATAAAACTATATGGTTTGATCAACTCATCAAAGCATATATTCCAACTCTGAGATGCTTGCACCAGTCCATAGATGGATCGCTGGAGCTTGCACATTTTGTTAACACCTTTAGGATTGATAAAACCTTCTGGTTGCATCATATACAACTCTTCTTTAAGAAATCCATTAAGGATTGCAGTTTTGTTATCCATTTGCCAGATTTCATAAAATGCGGCAATTGCTAACATGATTCGGACAGACTTAAGCATCGCTACGGGTGAGAAGGTCTCATCGTAGTCAATCCCTTGAACTTTGTCAAAAAACCTTTTTCGACAAGTCTAGCTTTGTAGATAGTAATACTACTATCAGCGTCTGTCTTCCTCTTGAAGATCCATTTAATCTCAATGGCTTGCCAATCATTGGGCAAGTCAATCAAAGTCCATACTTTGTTCTCATACATGGATCTCATCTCAGATTTCATGGCCTCAAGCCATTTCATGGAATCTGGGCTCATCATCGCTTCCTCATAGTTCGTAGGCTCGTCATGGTCAAGTAACATGACCTCCAAAACTGGATTACCGTACCACTCTGGTGCGGATCTCACTCTTGTTTTACCTACGAGGTTCGGTAGTAACTTGATCTGAAGTTACATGATCATCATCATTAGCTTCCTCACTAATCGGTCTAGTAGTCACAGGAACAGATTTTTGTGATGAACTACTTTCCAATAAGGGAGCAGGTACAGTTACCTCATCAAGTTCTACTTTCCTCCCACTCACTTCTTTCGAGAGAAATTCCTTCTCTAGAAAGGATCCATTCAAAGCAACGAATATCTTGCCTTCGGATCTGTGATAGAAGGTGTACCCAACATTTTCTTTTGGGTATCTTATGAAGACGCACTTCTCCAATTTGGGTTTGAGCTTATCAGGTTGAAACTTTTTCACATAAGCATTGCAACCTCAAACTTTAAGAAACGACAACTTAGGTTTCTTGACAAACCATAGTTCATACGGTGTCGTCTCAACGGATTTAGATGGTGCCCTATTTAACGTGAATGTAGCTGTCTCTAATGCATAACCCCGAAACGATAGTGGTAGATCGGTAAGAGACATCATAGATCGCACCATATCTAATAAAGTACGGTTATGACATTCGGACACACCATTACATTGTGGTGTTCTAGGTGGCGTGAGTAGTGAAACTATTTCACTTTGTTTTTAACTGAAGACCAAACTCGTAACTCAAATACTTTTCTCTATGATCAGATCGTAGAAACTTTATTTTCTTGTTACGATGATTTTTCACTTCACTCTGAAATTCTTTAAACTTTTCAAATGTTTCGGACTTATGTTTCATCAAGTAAATATACTCATATCTGCTCAAATCATCTGTGAAGATCAGAAAATAATGATACCTGTCGCGAGCCTCAATATTCATCGGACCACATACATCAGTATGTATGATTTCCAACAAATTTGTTGCTCGCTCCATTGTTCTAAAGAACAGAGTCTTAATCATCTTGCCCATGAGGCATGGTTCGCAAGCATCAACTGATTCATAATCAAGTGATTCCAAAAGCCCATCAGTATGGAGTTTCTTCATGCACTTTACACCAATCTGACCTAAATGGCAGTGCCACAAATAAGTTGCACTATCTTGAAACACTTATTTGGTTTCAACACTAATCTCGAAAGTATAGGGAGTGTGCAATGATGATCATATCAATCTTGGAACTACTTCCAACACACATCGTCACCTCACCCTTTACTAGTTTCTGTTTATTCTGCAACTCCCGTTTTGAGTTACTACTCTTAGCAACTGAACCAGTATTGAATGCCGAGGGGTTGCTATAAACACTAGTAAAGTACACATCAATAACACGTATATCCAGTATACCTTTGTTTACCTTGCCATCCTTTTTATCCGCCAAATACTTGGGGCAGTTCCACTTCCAGTGACCAGTCCCTTTACAGTAGATGCACTTAGTCTCAGGCTTAGGATCAGACTTGGGTTTCTTCACTTGAGCAGCAACTTGCTTGACGTTCTTCTTTAAGTTCCCCTTCTTCCCTTTGCCCTTTTCTTGAAACTAGTGGTCTTGTCAACCATCAACACTTGATGCTTTTTTTCTTGATTTCTACCTTCGTTGATTTGAGCATCACGAAGAGCTTGGGAGTTGTTTCCGTTATCCCTTGCATATTATAGTTCATCATGAAGTTCTACTAACTTGGTGATGGTGACTAGAGAATTCTTTCAATCACTATCTTATCTGGAAGATTAACTCCCACTTAATTCAAGCGATTGTAGTACCCAAACAATCTGAGCACATGCTCACTAGTTGAGCGATTCTCCTCCATCTTTTAGCTATAGAACTTGTTGGAGACTTCATATCTCTCAATTCGGGTATTTGCTTGAAATATTAACTTCAACTCCTGGAACATCTCATATGGTCCATGACGTTTAAAACGTCTTTGAAGTCCCGATTCTAAGCCATTAAGCATGGTGCACTAAACTATCAAGTAGTCATCATATTGAGCTAGCCAAATGTTCATAACGTCTGCATCTACTCCTGCAATAGGTCTGTCACCTAGCGGTGCATCAAGGACATAATTCTTCTGTGCAGCAATGAGGATAAACCTCAGATCACGGATCCAATCCGCATCATTGCTACTAACATCTTTCAACACAATTTTCTCTAGGAACATATCAAAATAAACACAGGGAAGCAACAACGTGAGATATTGATCTACAATATAATTTGCAAAATACTACCAGGACTAAGTTCATGATAAATTTAAGTTCAATTAATCATATTACTTAAGAACTCCCACTTATATAGACATCCCTCTAATCCTCTAAGTGATCACGTGATCCAAATCAACTAAACCATGTCCGATCATCAGGTGAGATGGAGCAGTTTCATTGGTGAACATCACTATGTTGATCATATCTACTATATGATTCACGCTCGACCTTTCGGTCTCCGTGTTCCGAGGCCATATCTGTATATGCTTGGATCGTCAAGTATAACCTGAGTATTCCGCGTGTGCAACTGTTTTGCACCCGTTGTATTTGAACGTAGAGCCTATCACACCCGATCATCACATGGTGTCTCAGCACGAAGAACTTTCGCAACGGTGCATACTCAGGGAGAACAATTCTTGATAATTAGTGAGAGATCATCTTAAAAGATAAACATCACATGCAATCAATATAAGTGATATGATATGGCCATCATCATCTTGTGCTTTTGATCTCCATCTTCGAAGCACCGTCATGATCACCATCGTCACCGGCGCGACACCTTGATCACCATCGTAGCATCGTTGTCGTCTCGCCAATCTTATGCTTCCACGACTATCGCTACCGCTTAGTGATAAAGTAAAGCATTACAGCGCAATTGCATTGCATACAATAAAGGGACAACCATATGGCTCCTGCCAGTTGCCGATAACTCGGTTACAAAACATGATCATCTCATACAATAAAATTTAGCATCATGTCTTGACCATATCACATCACAACATGCCCTGCAAAAACAAGTTAGACGTCCTCTACTTTGTTGTTGCAAGTTTTACGTGGCTGCTACGGGCTTAAGCAAGAACCAATCTTACCTACGCATCAAAATCACAACGATAGTTTGTCAAGTTGGTGCTGTTTTAACCTTCGCAAGGACCGGGCGTAGCCACACTCGGTTCAACTAAAGTTGGAGAAACTGTCACCCGCAAGCCACCTATGTGCAAAGCACGTCGGGAGAACCGGTCTCGCGTAAGCATACGCGTAATGTCGGTCTGGGCCGCTTCGTCCAACAATACTGCCGAACCAAAGTATGACATGCTGGTAAGCAGTATGACTTATATCGCCCACAACTCACTTGTGTTCTACTCGTGCATATAACATCAACACATAAAACCTAGGCTCGGATGCCACTGTTGGGGAACGTAGTAATTTCAAAAAAAATCCTACGCACACGCAAGATCATGGTGATGCATAGCAACGAGAGGGGAGAGTGTTGTCTACATACCCTTATAGACCGAAAGCAGAAGCGTTATGACAACGTGGTTGATGTAGTCGTACGTCTTCAGGGCCCGACCAATCAAGCACCGAAACTACGGCACCTCCAAGTTCTAGCACACGTTCAGCTCGATGACGATCCCCGGACTCCGATCCAGCAAAGTGTCGGGGAAGAGTTCCATTAGCACGACGGCGTGGTGACTGTTGGGGATATTACTACTGGGCGTAAACCGGCCTATCTGGGCCGGATCAACTTCATCAGTAGCTCCAGAAGTGATAAAGCCCAAGACGGCAGATGAGGGCCTAAGGCCCATAGCCGGTTTAGCGGTAAACCGGAATTTGTATATAAACTTGTGTTGTAAGCTAGGAATAAGGAGATACCAACCAGGATACGAATATCGTGTTGCGGAATGTTGCAGAAAACAAAAAATTTCCTATGGTTTCACCAAGATCCATCTATGAGTTCATCTAGCAATGAGTGATTGGATGCATCTACATACCTTTGTAGATCGCGAGCGGAAGCGTTCAAAGAACGGGGATGAGGTAGTCGTACTCGACGTGATCCAAATCACCAGAGATCCTAGCACCGAACGGACGGCACCTCCGCGTTCAACACACGTACGGTCAGCGTGATGTCTCCTCCTTCTTCATCCAGCAAGGGGAAGGAGAGGTTGAGGAAGATGGCTCCAGCAGCAGCACGATGGCGTGGTGATGGTGGAGATGCAGTACTCCGACAAGGCTTCGCCGAGCTCTATGGAGGAGGAGGAGGTGTTGGAGGGGAGAGGGAGGCGCCAGGGGCAAAGGTGTGAGGCCCTTCCTCCCCCCACTATATATAGGGGGCCTAGGGGGCGCCGTCCCTAGGAGATGCAATCTCCTAGGGGGCGGCGGCCAAGGGGAGGGGGCTTGCCCCCCAAGCAAGGGGGGTGCCCCCTTTAGGGTTTCCCCCACCCTAGGCGCATGGGCCCTAGGGGAAAGTGGCGCCCCAGCCCACTTTGGGCTGGATCCCTTCCTCATACAGCCCATAAGGCCCTCCGGGAGAGGTGGCCCCTCCCGGTGGACCCTGGAACCCCTCCGGTCGCCCCGGTACAATACCGATATGCCCCTGAACCTTTCCGGCGACCGTATGATAACTTCCCATCTATAAATCTTTACCTCCGGACCATTCTGAAACACCTCGTCATGTCCGGGATTTCATCCGAGACTCCGAACAACATTCGGTAATCACATACAAGTCTTCCTAACAACCCTAGCGTCACCAAACCTTAAGTGTGTAGACCCTACGGGTTCGGGAGACATGTAGACATGACCGAGAAGACTCTCCAGTTAATAACCAACAGCGGGATCTGGATACCCATGTTGGCTCCCACATGCTCCTTGATGATCTCATCAGACGAACCACGATGTCGAGGATTCAAGCAACCATGTATACAATTCCCTTTGTCAATCGGTACGTTACTTGCCCGAGATTCGATCGTCGGTATCCCAATACCTCGTTCAATCTCGTTACCGGCAAGTCACTTTACTCATACCATAATGCATGATCCCATGACCAGACACTTGGTCACTTTGAGCTCATTGTGATGATGCATTACCGAGTGGGCCCAGAGATACCTCTCCATCATACGGAGTGACAAATCCCAGTCTTGATCCGTGTCAACCCAACAGACACTTTCAGAGATACCTGTAGTATACCTTTATAGTCACCCAGTTACGTTGCGATGTTTGGTACACCCAAAGCACTCCTACGGTGTCCGGGAGTTACACGATCTCATGGTCTAAGGAAAGGATACTTGACATTGGAAAAACTCTAGCAAACAAACTATATGATCTTGTGCTATGTTTAGGATTGGGTCTTGTCCATCACATCATTCTCCTAATGATGTGATCTCGTTATCAATGACATCCAATGTCCATAGTCAGGAAACCACGACTATCTGTTGATCAACGAGCTACTCAACTAGAGGCTTACTAGGGACATGTTGCTGTCTATTTATTCACACGTATTATGATTTCTGGATAACACAATTATAGCATGAATAAAAGACAATTATCATGAACAAGGAAATATAATAATAATGCTTTTATTATTGCCTCTAGGGCATATTTCCAACAGTCTCCCACTTGCACTAGAGTCAATAATCTAGTTACATTGTGATGAATCGAACACCCATGGAATTCTGGTGTTGATTATGTTTTGCTCTAGGGAGAGGTTTAGTCAACGGATCTGCTACATTCAGGTCCGTATGTACTTTACAAATATCTATGTCTCCATCTTGAACATTTTCACGAATGGAGTTGAAGCGACGCTTGATGTGCCTGGTCTTCTTGTGAAACCTGGGCTCCTTGGCAAGTGTAATAGCTCCAGTGTTGTCACAGGAGAGTTTGATTGGCCCCGACGCATTGGGTATGACTCCTAGGTCGGTGATGAACTCCTTCACCCAAATTGCTTCATGTGCTGCCTCCGAGGCTGCCATGTACTCCGCTTCACATGTAGATCCCGCCACGACGCTCTGCTTGCAACTGCACCAGCTTACTGCCCCACCATTCAAAATATACACGTATCCGGTTTGTGACTTTGAGTCATCCAGATCTGTGTCGAAGCTAGCATCGACGTAACCCTTTACGACGAGCTCTTCATCACCTCCATAAACGAGAAACATTTCCTTAGTCCTTTTCAGGTACTTCAGGATATTCTTGACCGCTGTCCAGTGTTCCTTGCCGGGATTACTTTGGTACCTACCTACCAAACTTACGGCAAGGTTTACATCAGGTCTGGTACACAGCATGGCATACATAATAGAACCTATGGCTGAGGCATAGGGGATAACGCTCATCTCTTCTATATCTTCTGCCGTGGTCGGACATTGAGCTGAGCTCAATTTCACACCTTGCAACACAGGCAAGAACCCCTTCTTAGACTGATCCATATTGAACTTCTTCAATATCTTATCAAGGTATGTGCTTTGTGAAAGACCTATGAGGCATCTTGATCTATCTCTATAGATCTTGATGCTTAATATATATGCAGCTTCTCCAAGGTCCTTCATTGAAAAACTCTTATTCAAGTAGGCCTTAATGCTGTCCAAGAGTTCTATATCATTTACCATCAAAAGTATGTCATCTACATATAATATGAGAAATGCTACAGAGCTCCCACTCACTTTCTTGTAAACGCAGGCTTCTCCATAAGTCTGCGTAAACCCAAACGCTTTGATCATCTCATCAAAGCGAATGTTCCAACTCCGAGATGCTTGCACCAGCCCATAAATCGAGCGTTGGAGCTTGCACACCTTGTCAGCATTCTTAGGATCGACAAAACCTTCTGGCTGCATCATATACAATTCTTCCTTAAGGAAACCATTAAGGAATGCCGTTTTGACATCCATTTGCCATATCTCATAATCATAGAATGCGTCAATTGCTAACATGATTCGGACGGACTTTAGCTTCGCTACCGGTGAGAAAGTCTCATCGTAGTCAACCCCTTGAACTTGTCTATAACCCTTAGCGACAAGCCGAGCTTTATAGATGGTCACATTACCATCCGCGTCTGTCTTCTTCTTAAAGATCCATTTATTTTCTATGGCTCGCCGCTCAAAGGGCAAGTCAGTCAAAGTCCATACTTCGTTTTCATACATGGATCCTATCTCGGATTTCATGGCTTCTAGCCATTTGTTGGAATCCGGGCCCGCCATAGCTTCTTCATAGTTCGAAGGTTCACCGTTGTCTAACAACATGATTTCCAAGACAGGGTTGCCGTACCACTCTGGTGTGGAATGTGTCCTTGTGGACCTATGAAGTTCAGTAGCAACTTGATCTGAAGTTTCATGATCATCATCATTAATTTCCTCTCTAGTCGGTGCAAGCACCTCAAGAACATTTTCTTGAGTTGCGCCATTTTCCGGTTCAAGAGGTAATACTTCATCAAGTTCTACTTTCCTCCCACTTACTTCTTTCGAGAGAAACTCTTTCTCTAGAAAGGACCCATTCTTGGCAACAAAGATTTTGCCTTTAGATCTGAGGTAGAAGGTATACCCAATAGTTTCTTTAGGGTATCCTATGAAGACGCATTTTTCCGATTTGGGTTCGAGCTTTTCAGGTTGAAGTTTCTTGACATAAGCATCGCATCCCTAAACTTTTAGAAATGACAGCTTAGGTTTCTTCCCAAACCATAATTCATACGGTGTCATCTCAACGGATTTCGACGGAGCCCTATTTAAAGTGAATGCAGCAGTCTCTAAAGCATAGCCCCAAAATGATAGCGGTAAGTCGGTAAGAGACATCATAGATCGCACCATATCTAATAGAGTGCGATTATGATGTTCGAACACACCATTACGCTGAGGTGTTCCAGGCGGCGTCAGTTGTGAAACTATTCCACATTTTCTTAAGTGTGTGCCAAATTCATGACTCAAGTATTCTCCTCCACGATCTGATCGCAAGAACTTGATTTTCCTGTCATGTTGATTCTCAACCTCACTCTGAAATTCCTTGAACTTTTCAAAGGTCTCAGACTTGTGTTTCATTAAATAGATATACCCATACCTACTCAAGTCATCAGTGAGGGTGAGGACATAACGATAGCCACCGCGAGCCTCAACACTCATTGGACCGCACACATCAGTATGTATGATTTCCAATAAGTTGGTTGCTCGCTCCATTGTTCCTGAGAACGGAGTCTTGGTCATTTTACCCATGAGGCATGGTTCGCACGTGTCAAATGATTCGTAATCAAGAGACTCTAAAAGTCCATCTGCATGGAGCTTCTTCATGCGTTTGACACCTATGTGACCAAGGCGGCAGTGCCACAAGTATGTGGGACTATCATTATCAATCTTACATCTTTTGGTATTCACACTATGAATATGTGTAGCATTACGCTCGAGATTCATTAAGAATAAACCATTCACCATCGGAGCATGACCATAAAACATATCTCTCATATAAATAGAACAACCATTATTCTCAGATTTAAATGAGTAGCCATCTCGTATTAAACGAGATCCTGATACAATGTTGATGCTCAAACTTGGCACTAAATAACAATTATTGAGGTTCAAAACTAATCTCGTAGGTAAATGTAGAGGTAGCGTGCCGACGGCGATCACATCGACCTTGGAACCATTCCCGACGCACATCGTCACCTCGTCCTTCGCCAGTCTCCGCTTATTCCGCAGCTCCTGCTTTGAGTTACAAATATGAGCAACTGCACCGGTATCAAATACCCAAGAGCTACTACGAGTACTGGTAAGGTACACATCAATTACATGTATATCACATATACCTTTCGTGATGCCGGCCTTCTTGTCCACTAAGTATTTGGGGCAGTTCCGCTTTCAGTGACCACTTCCCTTGCAATAAAAACACTCAGTCTCGGGCTTGGGTCCATTCTTTGGCTTCTTTCCGGTAGCTTGCTTGCCAGGCGCGGCAACTCCCTGTTGACGCTCGAAAATGGCATGATCGCAAAAAGTAACTTGAGGCTATAATGAGATGATGTCAAATTCATGATTTCACGTCACCATTGGATGACTCGCCTCAAGCCGATGGGAATAAATATATAGATGATCCAAAACGGAGCTCGGATGCAAAAGTTATGACAAGTTCAGAGATGTTCATGTTGACACCAGAGTAAAGAAAGGCATAAACCTTAATCAAGATGGCCTCTTATGGAAAATGTTTCAACATGAAAGTTGTGCGTCTCGTCGAAACGGTAGATTTTGATATAAAAATCATCTTAATCCGAGATCGTATGCAACCTGTGGAGGCAAAACAAGGTCAGAAATAGAAGCTGCAGAGTCATTTCGGACCGACCGAGTTGGTCCGAAAATTTACCAGAGAGTTGGCAATGTTGCCTCGGTAGGACCGAAGCAAACCAATAAGTGAGACCGAGTTGATCCGAGAAATTATAGAAGGATACAGAGATTTGGTAAAGTTCACTCGGTGGGACCGAAATGAACCAATCGGTGAGACCGAGTTGGTCCGGGAAATTACCAACGATTCCTGTCCGAGTTAAGTTAGGGTTTTTGATGTTTCGGACAGAATTTTTAGTCCTTTTCTTGTGCGGGAAGTCCAGCCACCTCATAAATAGATGAGAGGTGACGGCCGATTGAACAACACACAATCGAACATATCAATCTATCATCTTTTACCTTTACCTTTATCTCCCTCCCTTGTTCTTCTTCTTCCTCGTTTTTCGTTCATTCTTCTTGTTGCAGGGCGACGAACCTCGAGGCCCTAGGGGCGATCAGGTCGACCTAGGGCAGCCCATAGCCGCCGCGCACCCTGACGGGGTCCCTCTCGGGCGCGTGGGGGTTTCGGGTCCACAAAAGCGCCCGCCGGATTGTCTTGCGTACCGCGCTTCCGGCCGGGTCTCCTTCGACGTGAGCTGCGGTGCGTCACCCTCGACGTTGGAGGTACACAGTGATGTGTTCGTGTGCGAACACACTTTTTGGCGACTCCGCTGGGGACGAAGCTTTGAGCGGTCTCCAGCCCGTTCTTGCTACGAAGAGATCGTCATCAAGTTGCTGTAATCTACAAAGGTAATATGAATACCCAATTGCCCTTTGTAGATGCAAATAATCCATGTGTTGTTGCTAGATCACCTAATGAGCATAATGTATCGGCTAGCCCTAGTTTTATCAATCATGCATCTAATTATGCGCAAGGGCCGATGCAAAGCAATCTTCATGCTTCAAATTCTTATGATTTTAGCAATGTACAACATATGTATCCAAACTCTCATGCATCGGCAACCCCACAAATCCATATGCCGATGAACAACATGATGGGTTTGGTTAATTAATTTGAAAAACCTCATGTTAAAATTTCTAATAGCATAGAAGAAAGTGTTTCACCTTTTTATTCATCGGCAACTAATTTGCAATATGTGAATACAACCTTGCCGACGGATGGGAGAATTGGTCATGCTACTGCTAGCTATTCGGCAAGTTACTCTCAACCGTCATATGCTACACCTCATGTTAGTAATTTTTCGGCACCATACACAACTGTAGATGCTCAAAATTCGGCTTCACGCCTTTCAGGTCATAGCCGAATAAATGTAAATTTTACAGGAGCGGTTGTGCCAAATATTGTAGAAGATGAGATGGTGGTGGCTGCATTGAAGAGTTTAGCCCAGAATAAGAGGATTAGTGCTATTTGCCTTGAACAACATGAAAAGGGGCTATTTCCTAATTGTGCCGCAATAAAAGCTAGAGTTTTGCAAGAAGATGAATCTTTGCCAATTGATAAAATTGGCGAGCAAAAATATGGTTTTACAACAATGCATATGCCTTCACCTAGTACTACATCATATTATACACCCCCTACACTACTGCAAAATTTCGGCAACACCCGTGTGTCATTGCCAAAAGAATCTAAAAACATCGGGGGGCAATCGTATCCGGAGTGGGCTGAAATTGAGAAAAAGCTTAAAGCCAACTTTGCCGCTCGCCGCCAGAAACAAATAGAAAAAGAATTGGCTCAGATAAAAGAAGCATTGCCAATGGGTAGTATCAATGAAAATAAGGATGATTCGGAACTTGAAAGTGCTTCGGTTGAAAAAGCCGAATCAAGTAGTATATATTCCAAATCCATCAAATCCAAAGAGGCAAGTATTATTGAGAAAGGGCATGGCAAGCATAGCAAAAGAGACATGCTTGATTTTTCTGAAGTTAATGGAACCTACTTCCTGCCCTATGAGTTTCGTGCCATAGAAATTGACAAGCTTGAAGGACAAGAACAAGTAGCCGAACAAAGTTTGATTGACAAAGATCTTAAAATTTATGATGCACGAAATCAAGAAGAAAATTATGACATGGTGTTGGGAAGTCATCCAGAAGCAAAGCACAATATTATTCATCATATGCAATCATCATGCTCTCCCAACATATTTGAAGAGGTATGTCTAGCAAGTAATTTACCTATTTTCAGATTTGGTCACAACTTTATTGTTGATGCATCTATTAGAAAAATTCTAGTAAGTAATTTTCAAAGACCAATGAAGAAGGGCAATTTACTTGTTAGCAATAACATTTTTACTAAGCATATCGGCCAATATATTGTACCATTCAAAGAGACCGATAGTGACTTATTACTGCAGCCAAAGTTTTTCCCATTGCTTTATTTAAAGTTCATATCTAATTGGGTAGCTTTTCTTGCTTCATGCTTGGCTTATGCATGGTCTCAATTGAGACGTGTATGTTCTAACTACTTTGATTTCAGAAATTTAAAGCCAAGCTTAAAATCTTTTGGGAAAACCGATGCTAGTATAGTTTCTTATTTAATGACATCGGAAAAAGTATGCGAAAGAGAATTCATAGTCGAATGGGAAGATGCCAAATCTGAACCATTTGTTTGCTTAACTCCAAAGCCATTCTCACAACAAGATCAGCTAGAAAACAAAAAGTATACCTTCAATTCAAACATGTGTGATCAAATCTTTGCTTTGTTATTGAAAAATAATTACATTAGAATTCTTGATCACCATGTCAAGCCATCTATCCAAGGACGAATGTATTGTAAGTTGCATGATTCGTCCAAGCATAATTTTGAGGACTGCCACATGTTTCGTCAAATAGTTAAATCGGCCATTGAAAAAGGACGATTGAAATTTGTTGAAACACCAAAGGATGACCAGTCTATTCCAATTGGTCTTGATGGCAAAAAGTTTTTGCATCGGCTACTTCAAGCCGATCCATCTAAAGAGAAGGTAAAAACTGCAGGTGATGGGATCAAGCTTTCAAGTAAAGAAGTAGTTGAAGATCACAATGAACATGAACTTGAGGGTGAGAATTCCATCGAAGCTACAATGAAGACGCTAGGGACTGGGGGGCAACAAGAAAATCCAATGATCGATGAAAGCAAACCAAGAGAAAACAAAGGCCGAAATAAGCGCAAGTGTAAGAGATCAAAAATCACCTTCGCTGAACTATTGGATAAATATCAAAAGAAGAGTGAAGAGAAGAATGCCTATCGGCCAAATCATGCAAAGAAACCAAGATCACCCCAAGGCGCAAATATGAGGATCGGTATTGGCAAAGTGAGCATTTTAATGCAACATATTCATATCCTTATTTTGGGCCGCCAGTGCCAATGCCGTGGATGCCTCCCTATGCTCATGTAGATCCATATCCATCATGGGACAGGTATGATACAAGGGCACATTCTCCATCTTATTTTAGACCATCTCATCAATATTATGCAGCTCCGAGAAGATCAACACTTGAACAATCACATGTTAAAGACCGTTTCAATCGTAAGGAATCGGTCCGGAGCTCAAAGAAGAAGAAAGAGGTGGTCAAACAAGTGTACCGTGTTAAAAGAGATGGTCATAAGAGTGCAACTTCAGATTTGATCTCAAATGAAAAAGAGCCAATTAATGTGTTGACATTGGCTACTAAAGGCAATGAGACGAAGCAACCAATTATCAAGAGTCAAAGTGCCAAATCTGAAGAAAAGAAGTTGACAGTGCACAAGGTAAAACAAGAATTGCCATTGCTTCAAACAAAATCACAGCCGGGGTGCCCACTCGGCTTATCGTATTGGCGAAAGAAGGAATTACAAAAACTTAGTGCAACAAGAGCTGAAAAAGAAGAACATGGCATGGGTTCCCAAGAGGAGCAATCAAAATAAAAATGATGTGCAACCTTCTATTGCAACAAGTGTTATAAAAGTGAAGAAAGAGAAGGATGGAAACCAGAAACAATTAAGCCGAAGGTTTGCATCACCCCATCAAAATCTTCAGTTAGCACATCATCCATGTTTTTCAACCATACCATTGATGCCTTTTCCATGGAGTTCATCATCAGGTATGATAAATTACCCTCCCTGGATTTATTTTGATCCATGGAAGCGACATAATTTTCTGCATCATGAGAGGGTATTACCAAATCTCTATATAATTTATTAGCTACATTTTTTCTTGCTAATCCAAAGGGCTGAAATATTTGATTGCTATTTCATTTGTTTATTTCGGCTATACATGATTTGGTGAATGAATTCTACATGGACCTCATGGTAATGGCCGATACTTATCTATCGCCCTAAGAATATATGTAAGAATGGCCGGTGTGGTACTCTAACACCGTCCTTAGTTTGAGTAGAGATTGAGATAAGTGCTTGCAAAGGAATTTGTCAAATTGATGCCATTGATGATATTATGCATAGACCAATTCACCAAAATTGCAAAGTGAACTTATCTTTTTATTGGGTGTGCTTTGGCTTGTTAGTTTTCAAAACTTACGTAAGGCCAAATCATGGTTGATTTTATTATTGAGCATCATATTGACATCATGCATAATATTGTTTTTAGCTTGATCTCTCTAGTACCATGGAGATTATATATTGATGGTTAAATTTCTAACAATGGCCAAGGTGTTGGTGTTGTTTATTTATCTCCATATGAAGCTATTTTGTGAAGCCTCATGCCGCTTAAAATATTTTTGCACAATGATCAAAGCCGAATATGCATTGTTATTCGGATTGGAGCTTTGCCTTGCTATAGGTGCTATACATATTGAGGCGTCCGATTATTCGTTATTAGTAGTGCAACAAATATCCAAGGGTTGTCAACGTTTTGATGAATCACTTATAGTTTATCTTTTGGTATGTCTAGATGCAAGATTTACCTTGGGTTGCTTTAAAATTGTTCATATTTCTAGACATGACAATTCGGAAAAGTTGGCACAGCAAGCATCTGGCTACTATGTTAATCATGGTGTGTTGCATTTCTATCAATAGCCGATGCTTAGTCTCGTCAACATAGGTAAGGCCGAACCGAAGTCCACCGCTTCGGCCACTAATATTTTTTTTATACAGGTAAAAGTGAGGATTGGAGAAAGTTTATTGTTGATTATCTGCAAAGTCCTAACAAAAAGGGTGAACAACATGGTTCAGAGGATGGCCTTGAGATACATATCTATGGAACTTTATCATCGAATTGTTAATGAAGTTGAAAAGGTTTCACCCAAGTTTGCATCAAGGATTCAAACAAATAATGGTCGATATATATTTATCGCCCTAAGCACATGCAAAGTGGCCGGTGGAGTGTTGACATCGTCCTTAGAACCAACAAGTACAAGTTATTTTTTTCGGCACGCTACCTTTGCCGAAAAACAGGGGGGCATGTGTTGACGCTCGAAAATGGCATGATCGCAAAGAGAAACTTGAGGCTATAATGAGATGATGTCAAATTCATGATTTCATGTCACCATTGGATGAATCTCTTCAAGCCAATGGGAATAAATATATAGATGGTCCAAAACGGAGCTCGGATGCAAAAGTTATGACAAGTTCAGAGATGTTCATGTTGACACCAGAGTAAAGAAAGGCATAAAACTTAATCAAGATGGCCTCTGATGGAAATGTTTCAACATGAAAGTTGTGCGTCTCGTCGAAACGGTAGATTTTGATATAAAAATCATCTTAATCCAAGATCGTATGCAACCTGTGGAGGCAAAACAAGGTCAGAAATAGAAGCTGCAGAGTCATTTCGGACCGACCGAGTTGATTTGATCGGTGAGACCGAGTTGGTCCGAAAATTTACCAGAGAGTTGGCAATGTTGACTCGGTAGGACCGAAGAAAACCAATCGGTGAGACCGAGTTGATCCGAGAAATTACAAAGGATACAGAGATTTGGCAAAGTTTACTCGGTGGGACCGAAATGAACCAATCGGTGAGACCGAGTTGGTCCGGGAAATTACCAAAGATTCCTGTCCGAGTTAAGTTAGGGTTTTTGATGTTTTGGACGGAATTTTTAGTCCTTTTCTTATGCGGGAAGTCCAGCCACCTCATAAACAGATGAGAGGTGACGGCCGATTGAACAACACACAATCGAACATATCAATCTATCATATTTTACCTTTACCTTTATCTCCCTCCCTTGTTCTTCTTCTTCCTCGTTCTTCGTTCATTCTTCTTGTTGCAGGGCGACTAACCTCGAGGCCCTAGGGGCGATCAGGTCGACCTAGGGCAGCCCATAGCCGCCGCGCACCCTGACGGGGTCCCTCCCGGGCGCGTGGGGGTTTCGGGTCCACAAAAGCGCCCGCCGGATTGTCTTGTGTACCGCGCTTCCGGCCGGGTCTCCTTCGACGTGAGCTGCGGTGCATCACCCTTGGCATTGGAGGTACACGGTGACGTGTTCGTGTGCGAATAGTCCCTTGCCGTCATTCTTGAAGTTTTTCTTACCCTTGCCTTTCTTAAACTTAGTGGTTTTATTCACCATCAACACTTGTTGTTCCTTTTTGACTTCTACCTCTGCTGATTTCAGCATTGCAAATACTTCAGGAATGGTCTTTTCCATCCCCTGCATATTGAAGTTCATCACAAAGCTCTTGTAGCTCGGTGGAAGCGACTGGAGGATTCTGTCAATGACCGCGTCATCCGGGAGATTAACTCCCATCTGAGTCAGGCGGTTATGTAACCCAGATATAGTGAGTATGTGCTCACTGACAGAACTATTTTCCTCCATCTTACAGCTGAAGAACTTGTCGGAGACTTCATATCTCTCGACCCGGGCATGAGCTTGAAAAACCATTTTCAGCTCTTCAAACATCTCATATGCTCCGCGTCTCTCAAAACGCTTTTGGAGCCCTGGCTCTAAGCTGTAAAGCATGCCGCACTGAACGAGGGAGTAATCATCAGAACATGTCTGCCAAGCGTTCATAACGTCTTGTTCAGCAGGGAGAACAGGTGCTTCACCTAGCGGTGCTTATAGGACATAATCTTTCTTGGCAGCTATGAGGATGATCCTCAGGTTCCGGACCCAGTCCGTATAGTTGCTACCATCGTCTTTCAGCTTGGTTTTCTCTAGGAACGCGTTGAAGTTGAGGACAACATTGGCCATTTGATCTACAAGACATATTATAAATATTTTAGACTAAGTTCATGATAATTAAGTTCATCTAATCAAATTATTCAATGAACTCCCACTCAGATAGACATCCCTCCAGTCATCTAAGTATAACATGATCTGAGTTAACTAGGCCGTGTCCGATCATCACGTGAGACGGACTAGTCGACGTCGGTGAACATCTTCTTGTTGATCGTATCTTCTATACGACTCATGCTCGACCTTTCGTTCTTCTGTGTTCCGAGGCCATGTCTGTACATGCTAGGCTCATCAAGTCAACCTAAGTGTTTGCATGTGTAAATCTGTCTTACACCCGTTGTATGTGAACGTTGGAATCTACCACACCTGATCATCACGTGGTGCTTCAAGACAACGAAATGTCGCAACGGTGCACAGTTAGGGGGAACACTTTCTTGAAATTATTATGAGGGATCATCTTATTTACTACCGTCGGTCTAAGTAAACAAGATGCAAAAACATGATAAACATCACATGCAATCAAATAATAATAGTGACATGATATGGCCAATATCACATAGCTCCTTTGATCTCCATCTTGGGGCTCCATGATCATCTTGTCACCGGCATGACACCATGATCTCCATCATCGTGTCTCCATGAAGTTGCTCGCCAACTATTACTTCTACTACTATGGCTAACACGTTTAGCAATAAAGTAAAGTAATTTACATGGCGTTTCTCAATGACACGCAGGTCATACAAAAATAAAGACAACTCCTATGGCTCCTACCGGTTGTCATACTCATCGACATGCAAGTCGTGATTCCTATTACAATGACATGAACATCTCATACATCACATATATATCATTCATCATTCATCACAACTTTGGCCATATCACATCACAAAACACTTGCTGCAAAAACAAGTTAGACGTCCTCTAATCGTTGTTGCAAGTTTTACGTGGCTGCAATAGGGTTCTAGCAAGAACGTTTTCTTACCTACGTGAAACCAACACCGTGATTTGTCAACTTCTATTTACCCTTCATAAGGACCCTTTTCATCGAATCCGCTCCAACTAAAGTGGGAGAGACAGACACCCGCCAGCCACCTTATGCAACTAGTGCATGTTAGTTGGTGCAACCGGTCTCACGTAAGCGTATGTGTAAGGTTGGTCCGGGCCGCTTCATCCCACAATACCGCTGAAGCAAAATAAGACTAGTAGCGGCAAGAAAGTTGACAATATCTACGCCCACAACAAATTGTGTTCTACTCGTGCAAAGAGAACTACGCATAAACCTGGCTCTGATACCACTGTTGGGGAACGTTGCAGAAAACAAAAAATTTCCTACGGTTTCACCAAGATCCATCTATGAGTTCATCTAGCAATGAGTGATTGGATGCATCTACATACCTTTGTAGATCGCGAGCGGAAGCGTTCAAAGAACGGGGATGAGGTAGTCGTACTCGACGTGATCCAAATCACTGGAGATCCTAGCACCGAACGAAAGGCACCTCCGCGTTCAACACACGTACGGTCAGTGTGACGTCTCCTCCTTCTTGATCCAGCAAGGGGAAGGAGAGGTTGAGGAAGATGGCTCCAGCAGCAGCACGACGGCGTGGTGATGGTGGAGATGCAGTACTCCGACAGGGCTTCGCCGAGCTCTATGGAGGAGGAGGAGGTGTTGGAGGGGAGAGGAAGGCACCAGAAGCAAAGGTGTGAGGCCCTTCCTCCCCCCCCCCACTATATATAGGGGGGCTAGGGGGGGCGCCGGCCCTAGGAGATGCAATCTCCTAGGGGGGCGCCCCCTTTAGGGTTTCCCCCACCCTAGGCGCATGGGCCCTAGGGGAAAGTGGTGCCCGAGCCCACTTTGGGCTGGATCCCTTCCTCATACAGCCCATAAGGCCCTCCGGGAGAGGTGGCCCCTCCCGGTGGACCCCCGGAACCCCTCCGGTGGCCCCTGTATAAATACCGATATGCCCCTGAACCTTTCCAGCGACCGTATGATAACTTCCCATATTAAAATCTTTACCTCCGGACCATTCCGGAACTCCTCGTGACGTCCGGGATCTCATCTGAGACTCCGAACAACATTCGGTAATCACATACAAGTCTTCCTAACAACCCTAGCGTCACCGAACTTTAAGTGTGTAGACCCTACGGGTTCGGGAGACATGTAGACATGACCGAGAAGACTCTCCGGTCAATAACCAACAACGGGATCTGGATACCCATGTTGGCTCCCACATACTCTTCGATGATCTCATCGGAAGAACCACGATGTCGAGGATTCAGGCAACCTCGTATACAATTCCCTTTATCAATCGGTACGTTACTTGCCCGAGATTCGATCGTCGGTATCCCAATACCTCGTTCAATCTCGTTACCGGCAACTCACTTTACTCGTACCGTAATGCATGATCCCATGACCAGACACTTGGTCACTTTGAGCTCATTGTGATGATGCATTACCGAGTGCGCCCAGAGATACCTCTCCGTCATACGGAGTGACAAATCCCAGTCTTGATCCGTGTCAACCCAATAGACACTTTTGGAGATACCCGTAGTATACCTTTATAGTCACCCAGTTACGTTGCGACGTTTGGTACACCCAAAGCACTCCTACGGTGTCCGGGAGTTACACGATCTCATGGTCTAAGGAAAGGATACTTGACATTGGAAAAACTAGCAAACGAACTATATGATCTTGTGCTATGTTTAGGATTGGGTCTTGTCCATCACATCATTCTCCTAATGATGTGATCTTGTTATCAATGACATCCAGTGTCCATAGTCAGGAAACCACGACTATCTGTTGATCAACGAGCTAGTCAACTAGAGGCTTACTAGGGACATGTTGGTGTCTATTTATTCACACATGTATTACGATTTCCGGATAACACAATTATAGCATGAATAAAAGACAATTATCATGAACAAGCAAATATAATAATAATGCTTTTATTATTGCCTCTAGGGCATATTTCCAACATATCGACCAGTGTTGGGACTCTGTAAACCGGCGGGTGTCACCCGTGTATATAAGGGGACAGCCCGGCGACGGTTCAAGGAACAGACACAACTCGACACATAGGCGAAGCTTGTTTGCTCCCTAGTCATCGAAACCCCATCAATTCCATCACAACTAGACGTAGGCTTTTACCTTAATCGAAGGGGCCGAACTAGTATAAACTCTCTTGCGTCCTTGTGTCCGCTTTAACCCCTTCAAGCTAACCCGTTGCGATGGCTCCTCGACTAAGTCCTTTCTCTAGGACATCTGCCGTGACAAAACCACGACAGTTGGCGCCCACCGTGGGGCTATCGCACGATGGTTTCCGGTTCTTGGAGGGCCGCTTTGAAGGACTCGAGGGCTACGCCGTAGGCCGGTTGACTAAGAGTCGCCGCGGCAAGCTCTACATCGATGATGCAGGCTGGGGCCCCGAGGCCAGCTCAATTGAGTATGGATACCGGGTCCCCTTTGGTGGCATTCACGTTTTCATTGGCAAGATCGGTGAATCGGGCCCTAAGCCAGACATCTGCACCTACCTCGTCGAGACGGCTCAGTGTGCGCGATCCTCCCGGGTTAAACCAGCCGTGAAGCATGCCTTCATGGGAGTCATCCATGGAGGGAGTTATGAGGATGGATCGGAATTTCGCGGCGCGACAGTCGTTCGTTCTGATGACGAGTCTTCGACCGGAGAAACCGAATCTCTTTATCAGCTACAAGATGGCCGGATTGGGAGCTGTTCCGATGGCGACAGTATTCCAGACTCCTCTGATCTGCCCAACCGGGTTGGAATATTCATGGCTGGAACACAGGCAGTGCTTCATTCTTCGACAGCTGCGGCAACGATCTCCAGTTCAGCAGCAGCGACGGCTGCCGGGGCAGGAGGCCCTGTGCGCCCGCCAGCTCAGGTTCTATCAGAACTATTTGATGCATTGGCTGTGCTTGTGGCGGAGGTTAATCCACCGGATCAGGATGTTCACAACACGGAGATTGCAAAGGTGAAGGAACAGATCACCCAGGCCAAGACAGATCTGGTGGCTGAGGACGCCAGGATGGCCGCAGAGCGGGCTGCTTTAGACGCCCAGGCCTACCGGCTCATGTTGGACCAGAGCGCGTCGCATGAAGTCATGAGGAGGAAGCACCGTTCCCGTTTACCTCCGATTTTCGAGGCTAGAGACCTTTTCAACACTCCTGGACCAAGAGCTGGCAATCCGCTGGAGGGAAACCGGCCAGAAGCCCCTGGGACCGGTGCACTGGTTCAGCCTCGTCAGATGGACCCGCCTCGTCAAAACACCGTCATACCTCAGGCTGCTTTAACACCTCCGGGTCACTACTCCAACCCAATGGACAATCTCGTTGCCGCTGCTGCACGGCTGGAGGCCATTCCAATTGAAGGTGACTCTCCGCAGGCAGTAGAGACGCGATGGGTCAAGGAGCTTCTAAGGACAGCTTTGGCCCAACAGGAAGCATACTCGTACAGCCGCGACCGGATCCACTCGACCCCCCGTCCAAGCCGGAGCTATAGCAGACATATGGATGAACCGGCAGTGTCGAGTAACGAACGACGGGGAGCACCCCGTGACAACAACCCGGCAGGTGGTGCTAATAACGCTCAAGGAGTGGTGGACCGGGCCCGCGCGCGCAGGGAGGCCGAGTTAGCCGCACAACATCAGGATCGGCAGCTCACGCCGGTTCATCCAACTACATCGACTGAGCCTGGTGTTACCTCCAGTTCCTTGGGGGTGCCTTGCCTTATCCCCGCTTTACGCAACGTGCGCCTGCCCAAGGATTTCAATGGCCCGCGCAAGGTACCGAATTACACGGCGGATCAGCCTCCAGAGACATGGGTGGAGAGCTATGAGATGGCCATGGAGATGCTTGATGTGGATGACGCGGCGTGTGCAAAATACTTCACCATGATGCTGGAAGGAACGGCCCGTACTTGGTTAAAAAGCTTGCTGGCTAATTCTATCAGTTCATGGTCCCAGCTATGAGCCCGGTTTATCAGCAACTTCAAGGATACCTGTAAACAGCCTATGTCGATAGTAGACTTAGCTGCATGCATCCAGGAGGAAGGAGAATCAACGACTCATTGGGTGCGCCGGGTCTCACAAGTGTTGCATTCCTCAGACCGCATCAACGCTGACATCGCAGTATTAACTCTGGAGGGCAACTGCCGGTTTGGGCCCCTGAAGCTAAAGTTGGGGAGGATGAAGCGTCATTGCACCGACATGGGGACCCTCATGGCCGCTTTGGTGAAATATGCTGATTCTGATAGTACCAAGGATCCCGAATCTGATGATGACAAGACAGGGAAGGGGAAGAAGAACAGCAGCTCCAAAGGTTAGCAGCATCACTGGACAGGCAATGGTGGTGGAGGCAAGCGTAAAGCGGATGGTAACATGGACTTTGTGGCTAATACCAACACACAGGACAATGGCCAGCGACGCAGGGGTAGACCGAAGAATTGTAATGGAGCACCCAACCCTAACCCAAACCGCCTGAACTACCTGTTAAACCAGCCATGTCCAAAACATGGGACAAAGGAGGTGCCAGCCAACCAGCTTTGGAAAGATTGCTTTATTATGCACGAGTTCAAGAATTCTAATAATTTCCGGTATGATCACGAATCTGGCGGTGGCTCAGGATCCGGGCCGGGTTACGGTGGAGGAAGTTCCAGTTCAGGGTTAAATGGTAATCCGGGCGGACATAATGGTCAAAATAGTCAGAACAACCAAGGTGGTTACAACCAACAGCAGCAGCAGTCAGGTTACCAGAGCAACCCAAAGCAGCTGAGTAGTGGGCAGTACCATGTCTTCACCACTAGCTTGGACAAGCGAGACCGGAAGGTTCAGAGGCGGGCGGTCAACTCTGTTGAACCAGCCATACCCCGTTATCTACGTTGGTCTGAGCAGCCCATCATATGGAGCAGAGAAGATCATCCTCCCCAGGTTGATAATCCGGGTCAGTTGGCTCTGGTGGTGGCGCCTCAGGTGGGAGGTTATAAGTTCACCAAGGTGCTCATGGATGGAGGAAGCAGCATTAACATCCTGTACTATGAGACCTTCCGCCGTATGGGACTAACAGATAAGAATCTCAAACCGTCTAATACAGTGTTCCACGGTGTAGTGCCTGGCAGATCAGCGTATCCTGTTGGTAAGATAGCTCTGGAAGTGGCCTTTGGGGATGACCATGATTCCAGGTCAGAGACATTGACGTTTGAAGTGGTGAAAATCCAGAGTCCATATCATGCTCTGTTTGGGCGACCGGCTTACTCCAAGTTTATGGCACGGCCTTGTTATGTGTATCTGCAGCTCAAGATGCCGGGTCACAGGGGGACAATAACGGTTCACGGAAGCCGCAAAATTGCTTTGGAGTGTGAGGAAGGAGATGCGGCTTATGCCGAGTCGGTTTGTGCCACCGAGGAGTTAAAATACTATAAGGACAATGTTGATCTGGCGGACATGACTCCGTTGAAAAAGCCAACTACGGAGCATGATCTGGCCTTGAAGTTCAAATCGGCAGTAGAAACTAAGCTTGTTGACTTCGTACCTGGCGATTCGTCCAAGCAGTTCAGCATCAGTGCCAACTTGGATCCGAAATAGGAAAGCGCGCTCATCGAGTTCATCCGTGAGAATCGGGACATTTTTGCATGGAAGCCCTCTGACATGCCAGGTGTACCGAGGCAACTCGCTGAGCACACCCTTAATGTGGATCCTAAATATAAGCCGGTGAAACAGTTCCTCCGTCGGTTTAACGAAGAAAGATGCAAGGCGATTGGAGAAGAAGTAGCCAGGCTCTTAGCGGTTGGGTTTATTGTGGAAGTTTTTCACCCTGAGTGGCTTGCCAATCCGGTATTGGTCCTCAAGAAAAACGGCACCTGGCGCATGTGTGTGGATTACACAGATCTTAATAAAGCTTGTCCAGCAGATCCTTTTGCCCTCCCTCGTATTGATCAAATTATTGATGCTACAGCGGGTTGTGAGCGTTTAAGCTTTTTGGATGCATATTCTGGCTATCATCAGATCAAAATGGCAGTCAAGGACCAGGAGAAAACGGCATTTATAACTCCCTTTGGAGCCTTCTGCTATGTGTCTATGCCCTTCGGGCTCAAGAGTGCCCAGGCAACTTATCAACGGTGTGTACAAAATTGTCTTCACAAGCAGATTGGCCGTAATGTACATGCTTACGTGGATGATATCGTGGTTAAATCTAGGGAGAAGGATACTTTGATTGACGATTTGAAGGAAACTTTTGATAACCTGAGGATATACAAGATGATGCTTAATCCGGACAAATGTGTTTTCGGTGTACCGGCGGGCCAGTTATTGGGTTTTCTGGTGTCCAACAGGGGAATTGAGGCTAATCCGGAGAAGATCACGGCCATCACCTCCCTGGCTAAACCAAAGTGTATCAATGATGTTCAACAACTGGCCGGCCGGATTGCGGCATTAAGCCGGTTTATCAGTCGTCTTGGTGAGAAGGCAATTCCTTTGTATCAGATGTTGAAAAAGACGGATCAGTTTGTCTGGAGTTCTGCCGCTGATGAAGCGTTTGAGGATTTAAAGCGGCAACTGGCCAATCCGCCGGTGCTTGCCGCTCCCATTGATAAGGAGTCATTGCTGCCACATGTTGCTGCCAATGTTCGAGCGGTCAGCGTGGCCATTGTGGTAGAACGGAAGGAGGCAGGTAAGGAGCATCCGGTTCAACGTCCGGTCTATTATATCAGCGAGGTACTAATCGAGTCCAAGCAAAGGTATCCACATTGGCAGAAGCTGGTGTATGGGGTTTTTATGGCAAGCCGGAAGCTTAAACAATACTTCCAAGGGCACCCAATTACGGTGGTCAATTCTGCTCCTTTGGGAAATATCATCCAGAACCGGGAAGCTACTGGCCGGATTGCAAAGTGGGCTATAGAGCTGGGGCCGTACGGTTTGAAGTATGTGCCTCGGACAGCGGTTAAGTCTCAAGCACTTGTTAATTTCATCAATGATTGGACGGAAATGCAAGCACCTAAAGAAAAGCCGGATCACACGTATTGGACCATCCATTTTGACGGATCCAGGCAGTTGGAAGGCTCAGGGGCTGGAGTCGTATTAACTTCCCCACGAGGTGATAAATTTTGTTATGTTCTCCGTTTAATGTTCCCTTGTACTAACAATGCAGCTGAGTATGAAGCCTTGCTCCATGGTCTCCGGATGGCTAAGGAGATGAATCTAAGTCGAGTTAAGTGCTTTGGTGACTCGGACCTTGTGGCTCAGCAAGTGTCTGGCACTTGGGACTCCAAGGACCCACTTATGGCAGCATATCGTCGTGAAGTGGATGCTGTTGCAGGTTATTTCAAAGGCTATCAGGTGGATCACGTGGACCGGCGAAAAAATGAAGCGGCGGATGCTTTAAGCCGGCTGGGCTCTCAGCGCAAACCGGTCCCGCCCAATGTTTTTCTGGATGTGCTGCACAACCCGTCGGTCAAAGTCCCAGGTGAAGAGGATTTGGCTATTCCTGATCCGGAGGCTCAATTGGTGGCAGCTATTCATGTTATTCCGGATTGGACGCTTCCTTACCTGGCGTACAAGAACCGGGGCGAGTTGCTAGAGGATGAGATTCTAGCCCGGCAGATAATCCGGCGATCCAAGTCCATGGCTATTATCAACGGTGAGTTACATCATTGCAGTGTGTCAGGAGCTTTTCAACGCTGCGTGTCTCCTGAAGAAGGCCGTGAAATTTTACGTGAGATCCATGAAGGAGATTGTGGTCACCACTCCGGTTCAAAGTCTCTGGTGGCTAAAGCATTTTGCCATGGTTTCTATTGGTTAACTGCTCATGCTGATGCGGAGGATCTGGTCAGACGATGTGATGGTTGCCAAAGGTTTTCAAGACGTGCTCATATACCGGCTCAAGAATTGAGAATGATTCCAATTACGTGGCCGTTTGCGACCTGGGGGCTGGATATGGTTGGGCCTTTCAAAAGGTCCAAAGATAAGAAGACCCACCTCCTGGTGGCGGTTGACAAGTTTACAAAATGGGTGGAGGCAGAACCTGTTAGCAAGTGTGATGTGTCCACGGCGGTTCAGTTCATCAAAAAGGTGATTTTCCGGTTTGGCTTTCCGCACAGTATTATCACAGATACTGGTACCAATTTGTCCAAAGGTGCTATGAAAGAGTTCTACGAACGGGAACACATCCGGCTCGATGTTTCATCAGTGGCGCATCCACAGTCCGATGGCCAAGCAAAAAGAGCTAATCAAGAGATCTTGAGAGGTATTAAGCCCCGGCTCATGGTTCCTTTGCAGAGAACGCCGGGTTGTTGGGTAGAAGAATTACCATCTGTGTTATGGAGCATCAATACAACACCCAACAGATCAACAGGATACACACCGTTCTTCATGGTTTATGGAGCAGAGGCGGTTCTCCCCAGTGATATCCGTCATGATTCACCTCGTGTGGCGGCTTATATTGAAGCGGACAACAAGACAGCATGGCAAGATGCTTTGGACCGGTTGGACGAAGAGCGTGACGTTGCAGCCGCCCGATCGGCGATTTACCAGCAGGACCTTCGTCGTTATCACAGTCGCCGAGTCAGAACCAGAACCTTTCAGGAAGGAGATTTGGTGCTTCGGCTCATCCAAGACCAGACCGATATGCATAAGCTATCCCCACCTTGGGAGGGGCCTTTCGTGGTCAAAAAGAATCTGCACAACGGGTTGTACTATCTGATCGATATTCGAGAGCATAAAGACTCACGCACATCAGAGGAGGAGACCAATAGGCCGTGGAACATAGCTCATCTTCGGCCTTACTATACTTGAGCCGTTGGCTATACTTATGTACATAGTACGACAATGTATATATTATGGTTAAATATAATAAACCGGAGCCTCAGCTAAAGCGGGGTATCTGTTCTTTTACATCCTGTGAGGTTACACAGAGTTGCTCTACAGCGACCTCCGGTTTACCCCTTGAGTTAGCTTTATAAAAGCATCATATCACTTGGAGGATTGGTCGTGTCCGAACCAATACCATGCATCTTGATAGGCGAAAGCCACCAGATCACTTGGGGACTTGGTCACGTCTGAACCAGTCATGCCTCTTGGTCGGCCCAAGGCCACAGAATCACTTGGGGGCTTGGTCGAACCCGAACCATGACCATGCCACTTGATCGGCATAAATGCCACGGTTTCATTTGGGGACCTGGCTGACTAGAACCATAGTTACACCTAACGGGAGCTTGGTCGTGTTCGGCCATGGTAACACCATCTGATCAGCTTAAATAAACCTTTTTGCATTTTTTTTCTTTATATTTTTCTTTGAAGGGTTTTTTTTGCCTTTTTGTTACATCTTTAAACTGACAAAGTTTTTTAACCAATCGATTGACGGAACACAGTTCACGTCAATCCGGAGACTATTTGCCCGGTGGTTAACATCCTCTTATGGAGTAACACGGAGTTTATTATAACCTGTCACGGTTCACCTGATAAACCGGCATCATATACATGAGCTGTTATCTCCTCCAAACAGCGTGGGTTTGCAAAACTCCGCTTCAAGATTGGCCAAGCCAACTTCATGCTCAACAATGGCAGGTATTATGTATCGCAAAAATTTGATCATATACTTAAGAATTTTTTGATGTTTTGGCTTCATATATGCAGACATCATATTTTGCTAGACGGTACAACCGCGGTGGCACTTCAAGAGTTTTTATTGCAGAAAAACGCTTTGGAAAGTTCATCATTGCAGGAAAAAATAAATTATGCATGAAGGCATACCAAACATCAAAAGCATCAGCTAGTCTATTACAAGGCAACACGGTGCCCATAATAATATCATTGTTTTTTGCAAAGGAGAGACAGTTTTAAAACCGGCTTCCGGTTCACACCTGGTCACCAGCCCGGCCTGATGGTTGTGGATCATCCTGCGCTGCTTCAGCCTCCGTTTCTCTACCTAGTGGTTGGAAATCAACAGTTGTCCAGTCGATTCCCATTAATGCTTGAAAAACAGCTTCATCGTGGATCAGCAAGGATGGGTCAATATCAGGAGCATAAGTGTGCTTACGGATTGGAGGGATAAGATTTTCCGATTCATGAACCGGGGCAGCTATTCGCTTGTTCTGATTATCATATTGCGCTTGATAACGAGACAAGTCTGCTTCTTCAACCAGTTGACAAGCTAGCGGACGCACCTCCCGGTTTATGGCTCGCTGATCCGTTTCACTAAATTCTGACCCATATTCTTTCAAGCTGGGATAGCCCTGAGCCGCTTCAATAGGATCAAAATCCGGCACCCAGGCTTTTGCCCGCATTAAGGCATTGATCGCACCGGTTCGAGCAGCAGATTTCTTCAGCTCTTCAACCCGGGCGGGAAGCACTGACAGCTTCATCAGGGTATCTTGAATCAAAGTAGGCGCCGGTTTGTTGTGAGATGCGCTACAGATGATCCGCTGTGCACCAGTATACAGCTGTTCGACCAATGTGTAGACGGCTTTCAATTTTTTCCGCACATCTGAACCCAAGTGACCAGTACGTGTCCCTGAAATATCTTAATGGTTAAACCGGCAGCTCGGTAAGAAGGCCAAATCAATTCAGAAGTCAAAATGGCTTACCAAAGATGGCAGTAGTCATAGTATGCACGTGCCGCTTTATGCTGGTCAATTCATCCGCCACCGCTTTGAGAGCAGCCTCGGCGTCCTCTGCTCGCTTGATTAAAGTGGACTTTTCAGTGGCCCAATCCGCCCGCTTCTTCTTAAAACTCTCCTTAAGTTGTTCCATGGCGCTTAAAGCGCTGGCTAACTCCTCTTTTGCTTTGGAGGTTTCAGCTTGTTGGGTTTTCAGGTTTTCTTGGAGGTCGGCGGTTTGGTTTTGTTTCGTCTTCAGCTCAGCCTGCATGCAAACAGTTATATGCTTCAACAAAACAGTACAAGGATTGAAGTACCAACCACATAACAAGTTATGCACTTGGTACTTGGGGGCTAATGCATATTCGATCTTCATTTTTCAATTGCTTACAAAGTCCCAAGATCAATACAAGTATTCAACTTGGCACTTGGGAGCTAATGGCTATTTGCTCATATACATTCTGATACAGCAATTTCAATTACTTGAAAGTACCGGTTTAACTATGCTAAGTTGAACCGGCCCTTGGGGGCTACATCAGCGAATTTCAAAGCATTAAGGTTTACATTAGTAAGTCCCAGTTTGAAAGAAGATTACAAACCAGCCCTTAGGGGCTAGGAGAGTCAGCAAGAATTGAAGCATACAAGCAGGAAGGAGTATATGGAAGTTACCTCATATTTGTCTTTCATCATATTAACCAGACCGGCTTCATAGTCGCGACTGGTATACAACCGGTTCAGGTAGCCGGAATGGATATCTTGGGCGTTCAGAGCAGAGTAAGTCATCAGATCAGCGTTCTGCTTGCCTTTGCCAAAGGCAGCAAGTTCTTCTTTGGCAGAATGTTTGGACAAAGCGACAGGATTGCTTGGTTTAGTGTGGCCAGTGCTAGTAATGACAACCTCATCATCTTGGGTACCGCCGGTTTGCACTGGGGCTGTTGGCTTGTCAGTAGGTTTGGCTGGACCGGTGGAGCTTTCAATCCGGACGGAACCTGTGGGCTGACTGATAGGACCTGAGGCATCAGTAGGTCTCTCTTCAGCAATAAGATCGTCGCCTTGTTGCCGTGGATCATTGGGCATATCCTCAGGAATAGCCACTTCAACATTAGGTGTCTTGCCTGGTTCAAGAATGACGTCTTCTTCGACCGCTTTGTCTAGGCGGGCCTTCTTGCTTGGCCGAGGTTTGGCCCTAAGAAGAATAACAAAATTAAATATAGCATATATTCTAAGGAGATATACTGCAAATATCACAATAAGTATAACTTACCCAAGCACCGCTTTGAGTGGTGGGAGCTGAGTCGCCGATGACTCGCCAGAAGAGGAGTGGGAAGTAACCTGGTAATCGGAGTTAGACGGATTAAGAGGTTGACAAAAGCAGCCGGCTTCAGGACAAGAACTGACAAGCAAATTAGAGACCTCTGAATGGCGTTTCCGAACCGGACTGTTCGGTAAACCGGCGGAGGTAACTACCTGGCCGCTGTGCCGGGTTGTGCGACGGGCTTCGTGTTGTTGGGTCTTCATAAGAAATTTAGGATCCAAATAAGCAAGAGGATGAGAAAATTTAACTTTCCGGTTTGCCTGATGGATTTTTTGTGAAGGCAAGGTTTCTGAATTGGAAGAGATAATAATTACCTCTGCAACATCCGCGTGGCTGGCTTCGGCATCATCCTGACAAATATCATCATCAATAAGACATATGAAAAGTAAACCAAAAAATTGGATTTTGGAATGTCGCTGTGGGTCATCAATACTGTCAGTGTACTCACACATCAAACCGGAGCGCCGACTAAGGGGCAGTATGCTCCATGATATCCAACAGCGAGCCAGATCAACCCCTGTTAAAATGTTGGCCATAAAGGCTCTGAGCTTTGACAGTTGAGGAGCATACTTGCTTCTCTCTTGGGCAGTCAATCTTTGAGGAAAAGGATGTGTATTGCTGAGCCGCTCCGGATGAAAACCAGGCAAGGGATTCTCACCAGCAGGGGAGGTGTCTTTGAAGTAAAACCATGTCTGATTCCACTCTTTGGGGTGGCTGTGCAGTTTAGCGTGAGGGTATGTGACCACTTTCCTTTTCTGAATCGCCACGCCACCTAACTCCGTATTAGAGCCATCGGTAAACTCGGTACGGCGGTTTAGATGGAAAAGATCTCTGAACAATTCCACTCTGGGCTCTTCTTGAAAGAACACCTCACAGAGCACTTGGAAGTGACACATATTGGTAACAGAGTTGGGGCCAGTATCTTGGGGATGGAGTTGGAAGTCGGCTAAGACATCCCGGTAAAATTTAGAACCGGGCGGTTTAAAGCCCCGGGCTAGGTGATCTACGAAAACAATGACCTCTCCTTCTCGAGGTGTGGGAGGACATTCCTGGCCAGGAGCCCTCCAATGGATGGTATTTTTGCTGCCTAAAGCGCCAATCAGGACTAGATCGTCAAGTTCAGCCTCTGTGACGCGAGAAGGAACCCAATTGCACTCATACACTTGCTTGGCCATGAGGAAATCTACAAGGTAGAAGATCCCGGTTCAAAAATGCATTGATCAAGGTACATTAGTATGTGTAATGTTAAACCAGAGACATATCTATCTAACGCAGAGTTTACGAAGCAACAACATCTGGCGGTTCAACTAGGGGACTAAGGATATATACCGGGTTGGAAAAAAATTTCTACAAGGTTAAACCGCCTGATCTACACATGAAGACTGCTGAGATAGCGGATAGATAAGTGTGCAGAAACAGATTTCGTACTATTTCTTTACAGCGTTGGATCTGAAGCATGTTCAGAAATAAGAAAAATATTCAAAATCTCAAGGCAGAACAGCATTGAATCAATGGGCAGAAATATATGTGAGATCTATGGTCTAGGGCATCAAACTAAACACGGATACTAACAGCTACCGTTGTACAGAGCAAAGGTCCGCAGATGCATCCAGGGTTGGTGTATGAACATGAACAGATGATGAACACTGCAAGAACAGGAAACCCTAGAACAGATCTAAGTGGATAAGAGCAGAAGGTTTACCAGAGTTAAAGAAGACGCGGAAGGTGGCCGCGGCGCTCTGGTGCGTTCAAGTTGATGCAGCAGCGAAGGTTGGTGCAGAGGTTGACGGCGGCGGCGGAGCTCCGAGGCTGGCGATGCAAGGAAGACGAAGCAGAAGGGGAAGAAGGGAAAGAGAAAGGAAATGACCCTTCGGTCCTTTTTATAAGGCAAACATGAGTCAGGCGCGACAATCAAGGGGCCACGAAACGGAGCTGTCGCCTCGATTTTCACGGATATATTAAATAAAGAAGCATAATGGATGTCTTCATTATGACAGGTGACGTCACTCCGGTTTGCAGTAATCAGAAAAGATGACATCATGGCGGTCTACCAGTTTAAGAGAAGACGTTGAAGATGAAATTTTTGTTAAAGGATTGATATGAACCTGTTCAAATCAATCTGGGGCCTAATGTTGGGGATATTACTACTGGGCATAAACCGGCCTATCTGGGCCGGATCAACTTCATCAGTAGCTCCAGAAGTGATAAAGCCCAAGAAGGCAGATGAGGGCCTAAGGCCCGTAGCCGGTTCAAGACTTGTAGCGGTAAACTGGAATTTGTATATAAACTTGTGTTGTAAGCTAGGAATAAGGAGAGACCAACCCGGATATGAATATCGACCGGTGTTGGGACTCTGTAAACCGGCGGGTGTCACCCGTGTATATAAGGGGACAGCCCAGCGATGGTTCAAGGAACAGACATAACTCGAGACATAGGCGAAGCTTGTTTGCTCCCTAGTCATCGAAACCCCATCAATTCCATCACAACTAGATGTAGGCTTTTACCTTCATCGAAGGGGCCGAACTGGTACAAACTCTCTTGCGTCCTTGTGTCCGCTTTAACCCCTTCAAGCTAACCCGTTGCGATGGCTCCATGACTAAGTCCTTTCTCTAGGACATCTGCCGTGACAAACCACGACAGTGACGATCTTGATGTTCTATCGTCGCAGGGCTTTGCCTAAGCACCGCTACAATATTATCGAGGATTATGGTGGAAGGGGGCACCGCACACGGCTAAGAATATGATCACGTGGATCAACTTGTCTGTCTAGGGGTGCCCCCTGCCCCCGTATATAAAGGATCAAGGGGGGGGTGCGGCCGGCCAGGAGGAGGGCACGCCAGGAGGAGTCCTACTCCCACCGAGAGTAGGATTCCCCCCTTTCCTAGTTGGAATAGGATTCGGGAGGGGGAAAGAGGAGAGAGAGAAGGAAGGGGGGCGCTGCCCCCCTCTCCTTGTCCTATTCAGACTAGGGGGAGGGGTGCGCGGCCTAGCGCTGGCCACCTCTCCTCTCTTCCACTAAAGTCCACTAAGGCCCATATACCTCCTGGGGGGTTCCGGTAACCTCCCGGTACTCCGGTAAAATCCCGATTTCACCCGGAACACTACCAATATCCAAATATAGGCTTCCAATATATCAATCTTTATGTCTCGACATTTCGAGACTCCTCGTCATGTCTGTGATCAGATCCGGGACTCCGAACAAACTTTGGTACATCAATATGCATAAACTCATAATATAACTGTCATCGAAACCTTAAGCGTGTGGACCCTACGGGTTCGAGAACAATGTAGACATGACCGAGACACGTCTCCGGTCAATAACCAATAGCGGAACCTGGATGCTCATATTGGCTCCCACATATTCTACGAAGATTAAGGGAGTCCTGGATTAGGGGGTGTTCGGATAGCCGGACTATACCTTCAGCCGGACTCCAGGACTATGAAGATACAAGATTGAAGACTACATCCCGTGTCCGGATGGGACTTTCCTTGGCATGGAAGGAAAGCTTGGCGATGCGGCTATTCAAGATCTCCTACCATTGTAACCGATTCTATGTAACCCTAACCTATCCAGTGTCTATATAAACCAGAGGGTTTTAGTCCATAGGACAACAACATCAACTCCATAGACAACAATCATACCATAGGCTAGTTTCTAGGGTTTAGCCTCCTCGATCTCGTGGTAGATCTACTCTTGTACTACCCATATCATCAATATTAATCAAGCAGGACGTAGGGTTTTACCTCCATCGAGAGGGCCCGAACCTGGGTAAAACATCGTGTTCCCTGCCTCCTGTTACCATCCGGCCTAGGGTTTAGGGTTTAGGGTTTAGGGTTTAGGGTTTAGGGTTTAGGGTTAGGGTTTAGGGTT
>NC_057810.1:0-2318 GCF_018294505.1 Triticum aestivum
AACCCTAAACCCTAAACCCTAAACCCTAAACCCTAACCCTAAACCCTAAACCCTAAACGCTAAACCCTAAACCCTAAAACCCTAAACCCTAAACCCTAAACCCTAACCCTAACCCTAAACCCTAAACCCTAAACCCTAAACCCTAAACGGTGATTTGACTTGAGATTAAGCATATTGACCCGAGATTAGCCGCATGCACTAAGTTTATACTCTACACTGATGCATATGATGCTACTTCTTGAGACTAACGGACATATAACTGCATGCACTAAGTTTATACCCTATACTGATGCATTTATGGGTCTAGAACAAAATGGGACTTTATGAAACCCAATCAATATGAGCTTTATTTCTATTTTTATTCTTGGATTGTATCAACATGAGATGCAAGATCCCATGAGACCAAAACAATAAGGAACATATTTTTACTCTTGAGTTGCATATACATGGGATGCAAGCTCACCATGATACCAAAACAAGAAAGAACATATATTTTTTATTCTTGAATTGTATCAACACGAGATGCAAAATCCCGTGAGACCAAACAAGAAAGATCATATTTTTATTCTTGAATTGTATCAACATGAGATGTAAGATCCCATGAGACCAAAACAAGAAAGAGCATATATTTTTTATTCTTGCATTGTATCAACACGAGATGCAAAATCCCGTGAGACCAAACAAGAAAGATCATACTTTTATTCTTGAATTGTATCAACATGAGATGCAAGATCCCATGAGACCAAAACAAGAAAGATCATGGTTTTATTCTTGAATTGGATCAACATGAGACGCAAGATCCCATAAGACCAAAACAAGAAAACTTTTGTGGGTAACACCGAACATATATGAGATATGCGGTGAAAGCACAACACCGTTGATGGATATATTTGAGTCTTGAATTGTATCAACATGGGATGCAAGATCACCATGAGACCAAGACAAGAGGAATTTTGATTGCACACGCGCACTTAGCTCGCATCAGTATGGGATTGAAGATAAGTATGTGACCAGACTAGGAATTTATTTTTACTCTTGATTTGTATCAACCTGGGATCGAGGTCACCATGAGACCGAACCAAGAAAAATAATAATTGAGAAGCACCAAACATATATGAGATGTATGGTGAAACTAAAACATCATCGATCAATAATGAAGGGAAAGGGCAGCCATGTATCCTCACCTTGACTTAGTTTCTCTCCCGTAGGTGTGAGGAAGTGATGCGAACGAGCAGCGGCAACGTCGATGACAAGCGGACGGACGGTGACGACGGCAGCGAGTGGACGGACGGTGATGACGGCGGCGAGCGGACGACCGACGACGAGTGTATAGACGAGGCGAGCGGATGGTCAGCGGCGACGACGACGAGCGGACGGCCGACCGCGACGACGCTAGCAGCGTTGTATGTGCATGAGTGATGGATGGATTGATGAATGATGAGCGAGCAGTGTATGGATCGATGTTCTAGCTGGTATTTATAGGAGAGGAGAGAGCAGGCGAGGCCTTCGGCTGGACGCGCTCACGTCTTGCAATCATGGGATCGTGGGGGTTTTGCCCACGTTCTAGTTTAATCGTGCAGGAAACTTGGCCGACTGGATTTCTTCTATACGATCAGTTTTTTTAATGGGCTTTGAGAGTTTAGTTGGATGGGCCAGCTGACTATAATACGTTTAATGCATGCAGGACATACGTGTTGTGGCCATGGGCCGGCTAATTACTTAATTAGCTTTTAATCTTGCCGCATAATTAATCTATGCATAACACATGCATGCACATAGCTCATACTTGCACCATACATGTACGTAGCCATATTATGACTGGGCTAGCTATGCCAAAATAATTGTTGTGACATTTTTGGTTGATAATTATACGATGGCTTGACATTTTCTTTACGCATCATTGCGTGTTATATTATTTTACGCGAATATTATCGTTTCATTTTTCTTAGCGGTGACAGAGTAATGTTTGTAAATATGATAAAATATTCTGGCAATATTAGCGTCGTCTATGAAACTTTGAATTTGTGCCAACATCGGAATTTCGCCATTGATAATGGCATATGTGTATGAAAGTCATATGTCCTCTAATTTAGATGGCGATATGGCTCATTTTCTTCCCTCTTTTTTTTGGATCTACCATTTTATCATGGTATTTTTATCCATGTATTCGGCAAATCATCTTTTTTTGGTTTTATCATTTTATGTAAATGGTTCAATTTGAATAATATCAAAGCACTGTATTTTACTTTTGGCCAAAATCGGTGCCAACAGATGCCCCTCGAGGTCTGAATGTGAATGTTTTTTTTTATTCGGATTCA
>NC_057810.1:2328-2933 GCF_018294505.1 Triticum aestivum
CCCTAAACCCTAAACCCTAAACCCTAAACCCTAACCCTAAACCCTAAACCCTAAACCCTAACCCTAACCCTAACCCTAAACCCTTAAACCCTAAACCCTAAACCCTGACACACTATTCTAGCTAGACATGGGTGTGTCTTGTAACACCTGATGACCAAACGGATCTACGGCACCATCGAATCTCAAACTTTAACTGCCAAAACTATTGTTTTTTATCCTGTAGTCCCTTTTAGAATTACTAAACGTCCTTTTTTGGGCCGAGATTTCCAGGAACGCTTTCTCGGGGTTTGTGTGCAAGTATTTCAAACCATACGAACCTAAAAAATTAGAAGTCATTCCATCTTTATTCCCCTAGAGCCTTCCAGCAGATCCTAAACCGCTCTAGTCGGAGCACGTTATCATTCTTGTTAGTTCTGAGTGAATTCCCTCGGTATGATAATTCTTTCATCAGTTTGTTCCCTGTTTCTTCTCTAGCCTGAGCCTGACACACTATTCTAGCTAGACATGGGTGTGGCTCGTAACACCTGATGACCAAACGGATCGACGGCACCATCGAATCTCAAACTTTAACTGCCAAAACTATTGTTTTTCATCCTGTAGTCCCA